>NC_090652.1:61760934-62060934 GCF_040937935.1 Hyperolius riggenbachi | reverse complement strand
TTCACCTGAGTTATCTCCTAGGAGATATTTTTCATATCCTCTTTAAAATATTTTTCAAGCATTTTACAATGGAAAAGGTACATAAAAGTAGGTGAAAAAGTACTATTAAAGTTATTTTGAGTATTTTCTTGTTTGCTGGTGGTTTAAAAGGCATTTTAGGACAAGGTGCGAAAATATCACCTGGGAGAAAACTCAGGTGAAAAGTTGAATTGCATATGGGCCATAGACTCTTAAGCCCCATCTACATGATACAATTTTTTGTGCGATTTGATTGGATCGAATTCGATTGATCGATTAAATCCGACATCTCCGATCGGGATTTGATTCGATAGTGTGGTCGAATGTCATTGCAAAACAATGGCAAATCGATTATACTATTGATCGAATCCCGATCGGACATTGCCGATTTAATCGATCAATCGAATTTGATCCTAACGAATCGCACAAAAAATTGTATCGTGTAGATGGGGCTATACCCACATGACCAGCAGAATCAATTTCTTGTAAGTGACCGCCAATATCTGCAAACCACAAGTTCTGTGCATGTTGCTTGTGTTTTAGCATGGCATGCAGTATATACATTTTGTATAGGAAAACTACTAGTGTTTCCCCCCAAAATAAGACATTCTCTGAAAATAAGCCCTAGCACATCTATTGGAGCAAAAATGAATATAAGACAGTGTATTATTTTCAGGGAAACATGGTAGTTACAGTAATGCACAAAGTTAATTATGAATTTGTGGCAGATACTAACGTAGATGATAAAAGTAGATAGTAGAATATGGGTACATTTACTAATGTTCTACTAAAAAATAAATCTTTACCCATTTTAACTTATGGCTTTTTTAAATGTATGCAGCAGAAGTCCTCTCGAGGGTCTTCATTTCATACAAATAAACAAACAAAAAAAAATAGAAGGATCCAAATTGTTTTGTTTAAAAAACAAAGTAAAACCAGACGGCCTATGGAGGCTGTTCGCTTAGGGCCTGAGCCCACTAATGCAGTTGGGCTCAGTTGTGCGCAGTTGTGTTCGCTTCTGTCCGCTTTTCAGCATATGTAACATTGATGTGTGGCTGAAAAGTGGACACAACTGCGCTAGTGGGCTCAGGCATTATTTTGTGGATGTGTGTGTTGCTAAAAATAGTATTATGTGTGATCCCGCACTACACTGTGTATAAAATTGCTCAGCTTTAGAAAACTATACTTCTCTTGAATAAACAACCACACTAAATTTTAGTATGCGTGTTCAATTAACATTAAAAACAAAATGGTATGAACACTCTCAGACTAAAATTTGCATTACTAAATAATTTTATTAAATTCAAGATTCCGGGAAAGAGGTTATAGTGACAAAAATCTTGTTAGGGCTTACAAGAGAGCTGATGCAAGCGCCAGAACTACCCTCCTTGCTGGCAGGAGGCATCCAGTTGGGATATACAAACCTCTAGATTCTGCACTAAATTTTCAGCACAACATCGAGAAATACGTAGGATTATAGAAAAGCATTGGCATATTCTCACTAACGATGCCAAACTGAGCACCAGAGTTCCAGAGGTCCCCTTGTTTTCATACCGCAGGGCACCTTCCCTACGTGACCTTCTTGTCAATAGTCACTTTGTGGATCCCCAGGCCACCAATAAACACTGTAAAATCACCTACACCTGTGGCGGCTGCTTTGTATGCCGCTACATTCAAGTGGGTAAGTCAGTTCGACTACCTGATAGGAGAGATTGGTCATTTTTACATTATGTAAATTGTAGAATGATTCTTGTGGTCTATTTACTACTATGCCCTTGTGGGGCTTTTTATGTTGGAAAGACCAAAAATGAATTTCGTTTAAGAATCTCTAACATATTACTAGTATTAAGGGTTCTAGCATGACCAATCTCACCCTGGTAGCCAAACACTTTGAAACAGTTCATGGTGGGAAATTAAATTCCCTGCATTTTGTTGGCCTGGATAGGATCCACAGTTCACCGAGAGGTGGCAATATGGATCATCTACTTTTACAGAAGGAAGCTAGATGGATATTTGACTTGGATGCAACAAAGCATCCTGGTCTAAATGAGAATACAAGTCATGTTCCTTTCCTGACGCTTTAGCATGGGTCCTTATAATATTTATGTATCTGGTTGCCATTGTTGCTAATGCCGTGTTCCCCTCCATCTGTGGCCAGGGGTTAACTTTTGTCCCGCTGGGGCATCTCACATACTCCTTTTGGCCATGACTATTAAATTGTGATTGATGGTTAAATTCACCCGCAAAATATCTCCATTATGGACTAGCTCCATAGGTCTGGCATTATGCATTTGCATGCTGTACCATTTCCTATTCCAAGGAACATATTATCTTGTGGATGTTCTGTTCATTGATGTGCCGCTACCTTTATCTATATGATTTTGTCTAAACTTTTTACATTCATGGACTATGTCCCTGTTTGCATATATTTGTACTATATACTGTTGGAGTTGGGTGGCACGCCTGCTTTGTGTCCCCACCACTCGACCTGACTGCCTTGCGCCTTGGCCTTTCCCACCCCTTCTCTCGGGCCTGCATGCGGGAGGGCGGGGCTTGGTGGACGCACTGGGCGCTCTATTGGCTGGCTCGCCCGTCGTGTCTGCCAGCGTGTCTGCCCACCCCTGTGCTCGCATTGGCCCATGGGTGGGGGCGGAGGGGCCGTGCACTGCGGCCGGATTAGGCGGTGGTTGGCACATAGCCGACGCATCACGACCATTGGGACACGCCTCCTGAAGAAGCCGGCAGCGCCGCTGAAATTAATCGAGGATGCAGTCCTCTTCCATGACGGTGTCTCCGCTGCCCTCCAGCCATCCTTGAGCCCAGGATCCATCTCTCCTTCTTGAGCCTCGACCAACCACCATGACACAGTAAGAGCCCAGTGGGCAATGTGACACTATCCAGTAATTTGAGCGCTCCACACAGCATCTGCAATTGTGTTTGCCTGAACTTTGCCATACTGCTGGCTGATACACTGAGTTTGGCTTGCTTGCTCTACACAGCGAATACCACTATGCATGTGCTTATGCCTTGCCTACCAGCTGCTGATATATGAACTCTGATACAATGGAGCTGATGTTGCCAATTTGTACATTGAAGAGATTTCTCTGAGCATTCATTCTGTGGGCCAATCTGTCACTACATAAGTTGCATGGACTAATATCTGGAATTTGCTGAGTACGCCTATAGGCGGTGTATGAGTGATTCCTTCACAATTCCTATTTCAAATACATCCATCTACCACATTAATCTATTGCAATATAAGTGATACTGGTGGAGACTCTGTGGTATGTACTCTGGTTGAAGAGTAATACGTGATTTTTCCACAATCTGATATTGGAGTTCTAGTGCTATTTTTCTTGGATTATTTTTTGTTGTTAGGCTGTGCAGCCTTAGTACAACATAGGTCCATGTGCACATGATAGCTAACCGATTGGGTGGGATCATTGGGTATTGATTGTGGGGGTAGCTGGGTTTGGGGGTGGTAGGAGCTGTGACAGATTGCTGTCATGTGTTGTATGTCTGTTTCTGCAAGAGTTAAATAAAGTTTTGTATTTTTATATGAAATATATTTGTATTCAATCAGGCCACACCCCTCCTATATTCTATCTCAAAGTTTCTTTCTTAACTTTAGTAATGATCACATCTGTGTTTTGGTGTGCCCAGCTCAGAGCAGGATCATCCCCCAGGCCACCTAGGCAGATGCCTTGGGCCCACTGGGTGTCAGGGCCCCAACTGCCACTTTCTCTGACCCATCTCCCATTTTAGATTAACAAAAGGACCATAAGGAGAAGCCACAGCACTAAGCTACTTTCTTGCTTAGGGCTCTATTTCATCTTAATCCCTCTTTGGTCAAAGTATCACTCGAAGCACAACATGACGTGTTTCATAGTATTTTGGTGCATGTGTGTGAAATTAACATTCCAAACACAACATTAAGTGTAACCCGGCAACATGTTTACAAGTAACGGTCCTATGTGTACTGGGAAAAAAGTTAAAATATAACTTTTATGAACTATAATATAAAAAGCAGAAGCCTGCCAATATAACACATAAGGACCTGTGTCCTACTTCCTCTCTGTTGTAATCTCTGACTGCCTGAGCATAATCAGTGGAAAAAGGAAAGGTGGGTTTACCCAACCAGGCCTAAACAACATACAACCCACTGATATGTACACTATATGCAAAAAACAAACAAACACAGAGATGAGGAGATTTTCCCCCGACATCTACCTCTACATAGCTGGCTGTGAGTGAGGACACTGGTCCAATTGAAAAGCGGGGGGGGGGTGGAAATCCCTTGTGTGCTGAGTTGGACGGCCCTGCAGCGAGGCCTTAAAGCTGCAGTGGCCTATTTTACTAAAAATAGCCTGGTCACTAGGGGGATTTAACACCACGGTCCTCAAGTGGTTAAAAACCATTTACTGTATATACAGTAATAAGGCCCAATCATTTTGCAAAAACTTTAGTGGTTATGCTATCATCACCAAAATTGCTATGTATGTTAAAGAGTAACTGTCAGGCTGCAGAAGCTAATTTAAACCTCTATTCTCCTGTGTTAAACAGTTTAGAAGGAAGCCCAAAAGCCATTAGTGAAGATAAAAATCTCAGTTACCTTTGATGTGTGCTTATCAGAAAGGCTGTTATAGAACCATAAGGACGCAAGCCGCATACTAAACTGCAAAGCATTCTGGGGCCCTCCCCTCGGCTGCTAATGAGACGGTACAGGAGCTTCTAATCAGTCCAGCGCATAGCACTGATAAATATCCGGGCAGAGTACACTGCAGGAGTCAGCTATTGTTCCTAGCCACATGGCTCATTAATATTCACTGCACACTGTGTTGTTCAAGTAGGAGCTTATCTGTGATCAGGAAGCAGGCAGGACATGACGACACATTTGACAGAAAAACATGGAGCCTGCCATGAGCTGTCAGGAGCATCTATCTCTGCATATACTATATACAAATTCTGTGAAATCCAAACGTGGACAGTGAAATGCATATGTAATGTAAGTACAGCCAATCTTTAGCTACTGATATATGTGTTTATTTTCTCTGAGACCTTATACCTAACAGCTCCTCTTTAAGGGTAATTGTGGGAACAAGACCAAAAAAATTCAGACATTTTTTTTTTTAAACTCAGCAAAATTTTCTTTTACCAAGACTAAAAACATTTTCCTATTTGCTATGCATTTTAAAAAGAAAGGCAAGAAAAAAAAACAATTCAAATGTCTCCATTTCCTCTACTATAGTTTTAAAATAAACAATACTACCGTAGATAAAAAAAACCACACATTTTATTTGCCAGTTTGTCCTGGTTATCCCTACATTTAAATTATATCCATAGTGTAAAGTATGGGGATGATATATTATTTGGAATTAAAGGTCTATTGTTTCTATGTTGTGTTTTTTTTTTCTCATTGTACTCTAGCAATAATTGCGAGCCATTATGTGCATAAACAACAGTAATATATACTCATGGCATACATATTGAAAAAAAAAAACCTAAGGTAAAATTGTATGTATTTTATTTTAAATTGTCACTTTGTTTTCTTTTTACAAGCTTGACATTTTGGTACAAAAGATGTGAAAATAAAAAAGTAAAATAAATAATATTGCTTTGATTTTGTACAGGCCTTTTTCCCCCCTACAAAACACTTTATTTGCATAGCCCCAATAGAGTCTGGACACCAGAAAAAGGCCACAGATGACACCATTATGGAAAGCTAACAAGCAGGGCTATTGTAAGGATTGACCATGCAGATCGTGGTTGTGACTAGAACCAGACTGGCAGATCCACAACCTCTGCATGGCAATCCTCTAGGTTTAAACAAAACCAGAAGATCACACTGAAATACAAACGTCTGTACAACGGAGTAGAAATGATAAATGTGTTTATTTACAATTATGCAATGTGTACAAACACAGATCACCAAACACATACAATCTATATACAACCTACACGTGGTGCACCACAAGTAACTGAACCTATCAGTCTATCGACACAGAATATATACAAAACATACAATGATGCATATCACACACTATATACAGGAGCATATAACCAAATCAGCATACAAGAGAATCGTCAGACAGGCAGTAATCAAACCAGGCAATCAGAATACACAGTAATACAGACGGCAGGCAAAGAATAGTCGGATAAGCAAGGGTCAATACCAGGAGTTCAGAGTACAGGTTCACGGAACACAGGAAGGTTGTCCAGAGTCACAACATTGCAAGGAAACAAACAAAATCATCTAGCAATGTGCTGCTAGGAAGTTTGGCCTCAAATATGCAGCACATTGATCAGGTGACTGGCCAGAATTACTTCACAGTCCATCTGCTGGTGAGCCAAGGAGTTGCACAGCTCCCCGCATATGAGAGCCATCTGCTGGTAGACAGCGGAAGTCCACATCAAGTTCCTCAGTGCTGCCACCAGCAGGATGACAAAGGCACCGATCATGACTGAACCCCCCTCTTTAGGAGCGGACTCCGAACGCTCCACATGATCTTCAGAGTTACCCCCCTGGGTCCCAATAGAGGAGGTGAAACTGGGTGGGCAGGGAGGGAGAAAATTCAAAAAAACATAAAATCTGGATGGACCACAGGAGTCTTAGGAGGCTGGACATTATGCGACTGGAAAGAGTCCCACAGAAACACAGCTTGGGAAGCAGAAACATCAGCAGTGTGGAGACCATCAGGATCCGGAGGAGCAGGAATAGACTGGAACCCATCAGGATCAAGAAGAGCAGGAGCAGACTTGACACTGACAGGAACAGTAGCATCGGATTGGATAACCTAAGGAGCAGCAGCAGACTGGAGATTGGAAGCAACAGCGGACTTGGAAGCAACGGCTGGAACAGCGGACTTGGAAGCAACGGCTGGAACAGCGGACTTGGAAGCAACGGCTGGAACAGCGGACTTGGAAGCAACGGCTGGAACAGCGGACTTGGAAGCAACGGCTGGAACAGCGGACTTGGAAGCAACGGCTGGAACAGCGGACTTGGAAGCAACGGCTGGAACAGCGGACTTGGAAGCAGCGACTGGAACAGCGGACTTGGAAGCAGCGACTGGAACAGCGGACTTGGAAGCAGCGACTGGAACAGCGGACTTGGAAGCAGCGACTGGAACAGCGGACTTGGAAGCAGCGACTGGAACAGCGGACTTGGAAGCAGCGACTGGAACAGCAGACTTGGAAACAGCGACTGGAACAGCAGACTTGGAAGCAACGGCTGGAACAGCAGACTTGGAAGCAGCGACTGGAACAGCAGACTTGGAAGCAGCGACTGGAACAGCAGACTTGGAAGCAGCGACTGGAACAGCAGACTTGGAAGCAGCGACTGGAACAGCAGACTTGGAAGCAGCGACTGGAACAGCAGACTTGGAAGCAGCGACTGGAACAGCAGACTTGGAAGCAGCGACTGGAACAGCAGACTTGGAAGCAGCGACTGGAACAGCAGACTTGGAAGCAGCGACTGGAACAGCAGACTTGGAAGCAGCGACTGGAACAGCAGACTTGGAAGCAGCGACTGGAACAGCAGACTTGGAAGCAGCGACTGGAACAGCAGACTTGGAAGCAGCGACTGGAACAGCAGACTTGGAAGCAGCGACTGGAACAGCAGACTTGGAAGCAGCGACTGGAACAGCAGACTTGGAAGCAGCGACTGGAACAGCAGACTTGGAAGCAGCGACTGGAACAGCAGACTTGGAAGCAGCGACTGGAACAGCAGACTTGGAAGCAGCGACTGGAACAGCAGACTTGGAAGCAGCGACTGGAACAGCAGACTTGGAAGCAGCGACTGGAACAGCAGACTTGGAAGCAGCGACTGGAACAGCAGACTTGGAAGCAGCGACTGGAACAGCAGACTTGGAAGCAGCGACTGGAACAGCAGACTTAGAGACTGGATACCCTCAGAAGCAACAGCAGACTGGATACCCTCAGAAGCAGCAGCAGACTGGATACCCTCAGAAGCAGCAGCAGACTGGATACCCTCAGAAGCAGCAGCAGACTGGATACCCTCAGAAGCAGCAGCAGACTGGATACCCTCAGAAGCAGCAGCAGACTGGATACCCTCAGAAGCAGCAGCAGACTGGATACCCTCAGAAGCAGCAGCAGACTGGATACCCTCAGAAGCAGCAGCAGACTGGATACCCTCAGAAGCAGCAGCAGACTGGATGCCCTCAGAAGCAGCAGCAGACTGGATACCCTCAGAAGCAGCAGCAGACTGGATACCTTCAGAAGCAGCAGCAGACTGGATACCTTCAGAAGCAGCAGCAGACTGGATACCTTCAGAAGCAGCAGCAGACTGGATACCCTCAGAAGCAGCAGCAGACTGGATACCCTCAGAAGCAGCAGCAGACTGAATACCCTCAGAAGCAGCAGCAGACTGGATACCCTTAGAAGCAGCAGCAGACTGGATACCCTCAGAAGCAGCAGCAGCAGACTGGATACCCTCAGAAGCAGCAGCAGAAGCAGGGGCGTAGCAATAGGGGGTGCAGATGTAGCGACCACATCGGGGCCCTTGGGTCAGAAGGGCCCCAAAGACCACTTTCTCAAGCACAATATTAGCTCTCTATTGGCCCTGTGCTGGTAATAATCACTTTTATAGATGCTTTAAATAGTAGTAATCACTAACAAACTGTTTTTCATCCCCTAATTGCACCTCCAACACTTTGGAGATTCTTGGCAGGTTTTGGTGCGCCGTATCAATTGTTATGTATAAAGTTCTTAGGGGGCCCCATGTACAACTTGCACTGGGGCCCATAGCTCCTTAGGGCTCTTTCACACTAGAGGCTGCGGTAGAAAAAGCTGAAAGTCAGCCTTTTGCTTAACGCCAATACATAGCATTTTCAAAGCGTTTTGAAGGAGTTTTACAGCCCATATGAAAACGTCCTTTTTTTTCTTCTATAAAAATAAGTGAACAAGATAGCTGTAAAACGCTTTGAAAAGGCTTTGAAAACACTGAAGTTGGCGTTTTCAATTGACTATCATTGAAACGCCAACAGCCAACTTCGGCTGTAAACAGCCCTGAAAAAGCTCCTGGGAGCATTGAAACGCAACGCTCCAAAACGCCGAGTTAGATGTGAAAGGTAAAATGAAAGTCTATGGACTTTCTTTTACCTAGCAAAACGCCAACTTCGGCCGTGGCGTTAAAACGTCGAAAAATCCCTCTGGTGTGAAAGGGCCCTTAGCTACGCCACTGAGCAGAAGTCTGTGACATCTGGGCAGCACACTGGAAAACTTCAGGTAGTGCTGCAGGCAGATTAGCAACAGACTGAATAGTTTCAGACAGGGTGGCATCAGGCAGGATAATTTCAGGGAGCTGGTTCAAACGCTGAGCACCAGGCTGAACCGTTGGCTGATACTTCAATACAGTCTGTGCGGGCTGGAACAAAGCCTGTGCGGGCTGGGAGCAAAGTTCTGCAGGCTGGATGCAACGTTCTGCAGGCTGGATGCAACACTCTGCAGGCTGGATGCAACACTCTGCAGGCTGGATGCAACACTCTGCAGGCTGGATGCAACACTCTGCAGGCTGGATGCAACACTCTGCAGGCTGGATGCAACACTCTGCAGGCTGGATGCAACACTCTGCAGGCTGGGACATAGCCGGACTGGATACTGCTGGGTGAATATTCTGGAACTCTGCAGGCCTGGCAGGCTGACCCACTGTCAGCAAATCTAGTCCATGAAAAAGTCCAAAAAAAAAGGCGAGGGACTGCTCAGGACTGACTGGAGATTGCTGAGGACACAAATCAACTGGAGACTGCATGGGCATGGTTGAAGTCTGCACAAATCTGGATGGAGTCTGAATGGAGCTGGATGGAGTCTGCACCGACTTGGATAGAGTCTGCGCATGCTGAATGGAGCTGGTGGGAAAGAATTTTTTTTTTTTTTTGGATGCAGAAATAATTTTTAACGTTTTTTGCCAAGACCAAGGTGTGAGTCTGGCTGCAGTTTGCAATGGGGTTTTAACGGAAATTGGATATTTGATTATACTGAGAGTTGACAGGTTTAACAGAGGGAAGGAGAGAAGGAGACTTAGAATGTAGAAGATCTTGCCAAACTTCCAACAAATCCGCAGCAGGTTCATACTCACATAGGTGATTGACCATCAGAGACTTCACTCCACACATACAATTCCTAATAAACTCCTCATCTTGTTGCAAATAGAATGACATAAACTCTTCCCTATCATTCTTCAAATAGCCATAATAAGCATTGATCTCTTCTGCAGTAAAATCAAAACTGACTCGATTGTTGCAATCTTTCCACTCATTAGTTTCCTCAATCTCATGCATGCATGGATCCGCACTAGAATCAACCAACAAGATTTCCTTCCAAACTTGGATCAGAGCAGAGGCAGCTTCACGCTGACACAGTCTGTAATCACTCATACTTTACATATTTAGCCAGACATGAACTTTCCATTTTAGAATAATGTTTTAAAAAAACTTTTCCTATCTTTCTTTAAATAATCAAATAGATAGTTAATATCATCTGCACAAACGACAGGAGTTAAATGGGATTGATTCCTAGCTGGCAGAGAATTAATTTGGTTATTAATAGAACTTGACTGAACTACATCAGAAACAGAATCAAGACTGGACTATAACAGACAAAGAACCAGTTTGTATATTATTCTTTGCTGTCACAGAACAAGGTTTGCATTGGGAAATTAACATCTCCTCCCAGGCAGATAATAACAATGAGGTGTTTTCAAATTTGCATACACTTGAATCAATTAGCGATAGAAGGGACTTAACACAAGCTTGCATAATACTTTTGTCTTTCTTGGAGTAAAAGTCAAAGAAAGATTCTCTGTCATTCTTAAGAATATAAGTCAAAACTGTAATATCAGATGGGCTAAATGGTGGATCCAGAAAATTATCCTTGGAGAATTTACTTTTCAGCAACCATTGAAGGACCTGCAGCAAGTTCGGCACCTCTTCTGCAGACAAGATTTTCTGATTTACATAGTTTTGCACTAACTCCATTAACTGCTGAAGCTGCAAAATACATGAAGGAATAACTTTTGTTATCCTCAGCGACCAAGACATGGTAGTACACAGCATCAAAATTCCAACTCTTTGTACAGATAGATGAATCTGCAGTATTTCTGTGATCAATATATGGGTTGGCTAGGTCATTATGTAAGGATTGACCATGCAGATCGTGGTCGTGACTAGAACCAGACTGGCAGATCCATGATCTCTGCATGGCAATCCTCTAGGTTTAAACGAAACCAGAAGATCACGCTGAAATATAAACGTTTGTACAACGGAGTAGACATGATAAATGTGTTTATTTACAATTATGCAATGTGTACAAACACAGATCACCAAACACATACAATCTATATACAACCTACATGTGGTGCACCACAACCAACTGAACCTATCAGTCTATCTACACAGAATATATACAAAACATACAATGATGCATATCACACAATATACACAGAAGTGGATAACCAAATCAGCATACACGAGAATCGTCAGACAGGCAGTAATCAAACCAGGCAATCAGAATACACGGTAATACAGACGGCAGGCAAAGAATAGTCGGATAAGCAAGGGTCAATACCAGGAGTTCAGAGTACAGGTTCACGGAACACAGGAAGGTTGGCCAGAGTCACAACACTGCAAGGAAACAAACAAAATCATCTAGCAATGTGCTGCTAGGAAGTCCGGCCTCAAATATGCAGTACATTGATCAGGTGACTGGCCAGAATTACTTCACAGTCCATCTGCTGGTGAGCCGAGGAGCTGCACAGCTCCCCGCATATGAGAGCCATCTGCTGGTAGACAGCGGAAGTCCACATCAAGTTCCTCAGTGCTGCCACCAGCAGGATGACAAAGGCACCGATCATGACAGCTATCCAAAAGTGTGTGTTTTTTGTAAACTAACAACTCGTGGAGTTTTGCTGAAACTTTCCTAAGTTTGATCATAGCTTCTAAAAAAAAACCCTGTTACAGACCTGAAGTGGCTCAGGCAAGAGCTGAGGTGCTACTGAAAGAACACCTGTATTTAATTAATATTTGGATCTAAAGAGTCTACCTGTGGTAATGTCCAGAACCCAACAAATCATCTTCTGAGTCATCTCAAACAGGATCCTTCCCTTGATCTCCTCCCATATGTGAGGTGCACAGATACAATTGGTACAGATCTTTAGGAGTGGTGTGTCACATTAACACTCCTATAATGGAGCCCCTACTCTCTGTATGACCCATAGGACTCCTACTCTAATATATCCCTCCTCTACCCATATGATTATAATACAGTGGGAGGAAAGGAGTACAACCCCTGAGAGGATTGCCCAGGGAAACCACTCATGGCAGATGGCTTCCATGAGTACAGATAGATGTTCCTTTCTTCTGCACTGCTCTGCCCAATGCCTGTGTTCCTGCCTCCCTACTAATGACATGAATGAGAGCAGAATCCTCACTCATACTTGTCCAGATTGGACAGCGAGGAGGTGAAGGCAATGTTACTATGTGCATGATGAATACTGTATGTATCAAGAGGCCCGTGAATGACCAGGGAGCTAGTCAGAGATGGGAGGGATCTTTTGTCTAATCCCACCCTCCTTAGTCTGTCCATCAATGGCATAGACATTACTGGTTGCTAGTTGAGAGTAAATATCCAAAGTAACAGCTGGAAAATGGGGAATGTAGCCCCACTGCTACATAACTTGCAAAGTGTAGGCAATGTTATAAGTCCCCTGGCATTATGTAAGGGGTCAGACTGTAGTGATGTGTTCACAAGCAGTCCTACAGATGTAAAGCCATAGTGGGCAGCTTTTAGGGTTATTTCACCAGCACATTGCTGCTTCAGTTTGTGCAACTGCGGCATACTGCTAGGGGTATCTATCTATTGGGGCCCATACACCTAACGATTTTCCCGCCAAAATACGGTCGTTTCGATCACAGTGATCGAAACGGCAGTGAAATCGCCGCGCACCCCGCTGACAGAATGATGGATTTCCGTCCAAAATCCATCGTTCCCGTCTACTCCCATCGATCCATCCGTGTGGAAGATTTTTCTCGATCGCCGGCGGGTCGAGAGTGCGTCGATAGCGGCGTTCGAATGCCCGACGACCGACGCAATACAGCGGAGGTACATTACCTGCTCCACCGGCGCGAGTCACCGCTGTCGGCTCCCGGCTGGCATCTTTTCCGCATCACGGCATCCGGCATAACTTCCTGTGTCACTGCAGTGACAGCGGAAGTACAAATAGAGGGCGTTCTATCTGAACTTCTGCTGTCACTGGAGTGACAGAAAGTTATCTGCGGATGCCGGAAGGTGATGGGAGAAGATGCCAGACGGGAGCCGATGCGGAGAAGATGCCGGGACCAGGCGGAGAAGAAGACAGCGGGGACCAGAGGACTCGCGCCGGCCGGAACAGGTAATGTATGCGGGGGTGCGGCAGCAGCAGCGGCAGCTCCACAGATTGTGATTGGTTTCAGGCTGAAATCGATTCACAATCTGTTTGCAGTAAGGTGGCCATACGATCCCTCTCTGATCAGATTCGATCAGAGAGGGATCTATCTTTTGGTCGAATCTGATGGCAAATCGACCAGTGTATGGCCACCTTATCACTTCCAATGCCTATTATGGCTCAGGGAAAGAAAGGCAAGGCCTTAAGTCTTTATCTTCCCGGAGGATGGGCCAGTATCATTCCAGAATGCTTAAGATCATGTGTGACTCAGTGGAGTAGGTTCCGATCAAGCATGAGACCTTGAATTACCTCAGTTTTATCCCAGTTGTATGCAAGGTTTTCACTATGGCTTGTTTTCTTTGCTCTGTTGTAACCTTATCAATTACCCTCTTTGGATATCGTCTTTGTAGGAATCTGCATTCCAGATTGCTACATTCAGTCTCAAAAATAGTTCCAGTGGTACAATTCCTCCTCATTCTTAGGAACTTCCCAGTCGGGATGCCAGATATCAGGGAGTGGGGGTGTAAACTACTCCAATGTAAAGGTGCACACACATCTTGACTGATATTGCACGTCGGGGATTGGGACCCGATCCCTCTGAACAGATGTGCAGTTGGGTGACAAAGCAGCGCCATGCCACGGCAGGCAGGGGAGTGGCGTGCACAAAGGAGTTGGCCGACACTCGGCCAAGTTGATCCGCCAGGGCAATGACTTTGATCATGTATGTAAGAAGGTTAGAAAGATACCTTGTGAGATATTTTATGGAAGGGGTATGACCCGATTGAATACAAAATATATACATATATATATATATATATATATATATATATATATATATATATATATATATATATATATATATATATATATATATATTACTTGTAAAAATACAGAACTTTATTAATCACTTGCAATAACAATATACAAAATTAGCATAAAACCATATATGGCAGCAGAGAACCCCATGTTCCCAACAACCCCAAACCCATAAACCCGCTATACCTAGGGCCCTCTTAATCAAGATCCAACCAGGGGACTCAATGCACATAGATAATGAATGGGAGCTGCGCAGCTCAAAAAACAGAAAAAAAAAAATTTCAAAATACAAAAGAGTCCAGTCTAGCCGTATGATTTTAGCCAGAATTCATTGTTGATGTTCCATATATGGAGAGAGACCAAAAAGAAGGAATAGCGGGTGTCCTCAACTCTCTGCAAACCATGCAGACACCACCTCAGATGTTAACAGCTCATTGATATTCACGTGTGCTCAAATTGCTTGTTATCTCTTGATGATATCCCTACTGATGTGTGCACATTAATTCCTGTGTATCTGGAAATCAATTCAAGTTGCACATACACAGAAGGCCAGAGTAATGCAGCATTCAATGGAAGCAAAAGTCCATATAGCAATAGCTCAGATGAACACAAGCAGATATTAGCAAATATTGGCAATAGCAGTTCATTGCAGATAAGCACATAAGAGCTGAAAACAGATCAAGCAGCCAGTTGAAAATTAGCAGCAGCAGCCATGGAGCGTGATGGCAATGTGTATCAGCCAGAGCATACAGGTTGCATATAGGTTGCCCAGTGGGCTCTCACCCATCAGGGCAAAGTTCCTGCAGATGTCAGCAGCGTTATCCGGGAGGAGGTGATGTCCTGTGGGAGCATGGGGAGTCAGGCACCAGGGGGACCCGCCGCCATATGTGAGGACGGCGTCCTCGATCGATTTCGCCGGCTACTACCGGCTTCTTCAGGAGGCGTGTCCAAACAGTTGTGACGCACTCCCTATGTAGCAACCGCCGCCCAATCCAGCCGCACAACACGGCCACTCGCGCCCCCGCCCCCGGGCCAGAGCGGCCAAGGGGGCGGGGCAGGCAGACACGACGGGCGAGCCAACCAATGGCGCGCCCAGCGCGTCCGCCAAGCCCCACCACCCCCCGCACGCAGGCCCGGGGGCAGGGGCGAGAGAGACCAGGAAGCCGGATCAGGCGGCGGGGACACACAGGGAGCGCGCACAAACCATTCACAAGCCAGGTGATTTCTCAATTTGATGTTTCCTCATAAACATTGACAACCAGCCTTTTATCAGAAATAAATCCATGTAAAACAGCAGCCAGCAAACCATCATAATATAAGATAATATGCCCCACAGATAGAATAGGCACCCTCAGAATGCATATGGTGCCAATCATGTGGGGCAAGTATACCACCACTAAGGTGGAAATAGCAAATGTCAATCTAAATTAAATAGCAAGGCTACGAGAATACTCCAATAGAACAGATGGTCCCACCTAAACCCACAGACAGTAAAACGGGAATGCAGCAGCACACCAGAGACCCACAAAAGTCAAAACTCAAAACTCAGAGGGGCAAAAACGGAACATAACTGATATTCTCATTTAAGCCAGGGTATTTAGTTGCGTCTAACTCAAATATCCATCTGGCTTCTTTTTGTAACAAGAGGCGGTCCATATTGCCTCCTCTAGGTGAACCATGGATCCTATCCAGTCCAATAAACCGCAGGGATAAGTATTTGCCATTATGGGCTTCCTTAAAGTGCCTCGCCACCGGGGTGAGATTGGTCGCCCTCGAACTCTTGATACTAGTAATGTGCTGTGACATCCTGGAGCGGAGTTCATTCTTAGTCTTTCCCACATAAAATGCCCCACAGGGGCAGATCAATAGATAGACAACAAGAACAGTGCCACAATTAACATAGTGCGAGAGCGACCAATCCCTACCATCCGGCAGCAACACACTCCTTCCAACCTGAATAAATCGGCACATGGTGCAACCACCACAGGTATATGTGCCCGTGATTTTACAGTGCTTAGTATTAGACCGGGGATCTACAAAATGGCTATTAACCACAAGATCACGAAGAGAAGGTGCTCTTCGGAAAGATAGAAGAATGCCAGATATCAGGGAGTGGGGGTGTAAACTACTCCAATGTAAAGGTGCACACACATCTTGACTGATATTGCACGTTGGGGATTGGGACCCGATCCCTCTGAACAGATGTGCAGTTGGGTGACAAAGCAGCGCCATCCCACGGCGGGCAGGGGAGTGGCGTGCACAAAGGAGTTGGCCGACACTCGGCCAAGTTGATCCGCCAGGGCGATGACTTTGATCATGTATGTAAGAAGGTGTTTGTAGATGTTGGTTTGTGACAAATCTGTGTGCTGATGTTTAGTTTGAAAAAGTTGATACATCCCAGCTGAATTTCATGTGTAAATCTCATGCCTCTATTGTTGTTTTTCAACATAGTCATGAAATCCATGAAAACTGCCTCAGGGCTCTCCCACAGGATAAGTATGTTGTCTATGTAGCAGCCCAAAATAGAATGTTGAATTGAAAAAAAATTGCATTGAAGTCAGTGTGCCAATTTTGGTAAATAGCAAAGCCACATTCTAGCTAGAATCACCAAATTTGCTGTATATTTTAAGAAGAATAGTGAAAACATGGGGAACATTTCTTTTCAAAAAGACCCTGTAGATTTTGTAAAAAAAAATCAATTTTAGAAATTCAAAGAAAAATGTTTTTGAAGGCGGGAAAATGTCATTTTGCAATGGTTCACTTTAACCACTTAATGACATGCTGACTTATAAAAACATCCTGCTAGAGCCTCTTAATTGCTCAAGGATGTTTTTATAAGTCAGACAGTGCTGCTGCAGCTGTGCGTGTGCGCGCTCCCGCATGTGCACGTGCATTCACCTGCACGGGAAAATAGTAAAGAAAAAAAAGCACCAAAGAAAAAATACACCTTTATTTCCAAATATATTGTCACCATACTTTGTACTAGGGACATAATTAAAATCTTGTGATAACCAGGACAAATAGGCAGATAAAATGTGTGGGTTTTATGTACAGTAGCAGTGTTTATATTAAAACCATAGGGGATGAAATTAGAGAAATAGTGTATTTTTTCCTTGTATTTCCCTTTAAAATGCATAAAAATAAAGTAATTACTGAAAACAAATATCAGCCCCAAAAAGCCCAATTGGTGGTGAAAAAAAACAAGATATAGATCATTTCATTGTGATTAGTAGTGATTAAGCTATTGGCAAATGAAAGGGATGGGCACTGAAAGGTGAAAATCACTCTTGTCCATTGGGGTGAAGTGGTTAATGTATACTTTTCAGAGCTCTGTATACACATTTGATATATTAAAACATTTAAAAAAAAAAAAATGGGCAGCATGGGGTCTCACCTTTCAAGATTCTTTAACCCCTTGTCACCATACCGGCTGGTACGTATAGCCAGATTATAAAGCCTGGACTGTGTGGAGCTCCGCAGCCTGAGCTGGGCTGTCACAGGGTTGGGTGCTGTGGGTGCCCTGCCCTGTGCGCCAGTGGGGGGTGACACAATCCTGCGTGAGTGACAAGTGGTTAGGGGACCCTACAACCTACATTTAAAGAAAAAAAATGTATCATTTTTTTTTTCTTTTAAAAAATGTATCAAATAGGGATGTGAAAAAATATATATATATTAAAGTGTACCACAGCAAAATGTAATTTTACTGCCATTTTACTGTATGATTATTCCCAGATTTTAGGATCTTTTTAAAACATTTCAGACCATAAAATCAGGAAAAAAATTATGCCTCCAGAGTCTCTGCAGCGGTCCCTGCTCTCACTCACCTCCCTGGGCTCCAGCGCTGCAATTTTACCTCCGTCCTTTGGGTGACGCTGTAACTCTGTGATGAGATCAATAATGGCAATCTCACCAGAGTGATTCAGAGCCTCAGAAGACAGGAAGGAGAATGGCTACCAACGTCTGTATCCCCCGGGAGGTGAGTAAAAATGCCTGCTACGTGCCATACTCTGCATTGAGCTCAGGATTACCACCAGGGAGGTTAAGACATTTTTTCTTTGAATCTTTTAAATCAATTTTCTCAAAACTACAAGGACTTTTTTAATTTTTTACCCCTTGTTCCCAGTGTTCTCCCTTATATATGCAGCAAATTTGGTGATTCTAGCATGCATGCGGTCCTTACTATTACCGTGAATCTCTACACCATTGACTTTAATGCAAATTTGACTAATTTGTACAGTCAAATCAGGTGTTTTTGTGGACAAGCCAAATCGAATTCAAACAGCCATGTTAGGGTTGTTGATGAGCTGAATTCCATCAACAACACCACCCACCGATTATGTGGAGCCAGTTGGAGATTATGAGAGGAAGCAGGATACAGATTCTTACGTGTTATATTTACATATTGTCAGGTATGCACGGACTGGTATACTAAACAGCGTGCGGTTACACAAATGTACAGCTGTCACACACAGGTACCATGAACAGGTGCAGTGACTGGTGGTATATTACACTGCGTGCGGTCGCGTAGGTACACTAAACGGGTTACAGGTATGCACTGCAGGGATTGGTATTACAAATGTGCAGCTGTCACACACAGGTACCGTGAACAGGTGCAGTGACTGGTGGTTTATTACACTGCTTGCGGTCACGTAGGTGCACTGAACAGGTTACAGGTATGCACTGCAGTAATTGGTATTACAAATGTGCAGCTGTCACACACAGGTACCGTGAACAGATGCAGTGACTGGTGGTATATTACACTGCTTGCGGTCACGTAGATGCATTGAACAGGTTACAAGTATGCACTGCAATGATTGGTATTACAAATGTGCAGCTGTCATACACACACACAGGTACCGTGAACATGTGCAATGACTGGTGGTATTAACAATGCATGCGCTCACGAAGGTAGGTAGGTAGGTGCACTGAACAGTGAACAGGTGCAGTAATTGGGATTACAAATGTGCAGCTGCCTGTCACACACACAGGTAATCACTGAAAGTGCTGGGCCTGGCAGTGGCACAGTAGGAATTACCACCAAGGGGCCAAAGGCCAGCTGCGACTGACTGACAGGGCTGTGTATAATGCAAGTGGGCTACAGGAAAAAAAACAAAAAAATAAGTCACAAGAACAAGATTAACTCTCAAAAGATCTGTTGAGGGGTGTTTTTTATAGCAATAAGAATCAGCAAGGAGCAAGCTAACAAGCCTACAAGAGCCTAACTAAGCTTTCCCTATATCTCTCTCTGCAGCAGCTCTCCCTTCTCTAATTACTGCAGGCACATGAGTTAGTGAAATGACTGAAGCTGCCTGCGTTTTATAAGGGGGGGGGGGGGGTCCAGGAGGGAGTGTAGCCTGATTGGCTACAATGTGCCTGCTGACTGATGTAGAGGGTCAAAGTTGACCCTAATGATGTAGTATAGGAGAGGACCGAACTTCCGAATTTGCGGTTCTCCGGGATCACGAACCACAAAAGTTCCCCGACGAACCGTTCGGGCCACAGTGAAGACTTCTGATAACACAGGGTTACTGCTGCTTGGCCAGCGGGTGGTATTTCCTCAGCCTTTCCACCTCCCAGTCTGACACTGTTAACAGCTAATAATTTCTGGCTAAAAGGATACCCGAGACGCAATAAAAAGTGTGCTTATACTTACCCGGGGCTTCTTCCACCCCCATAGCCTAGTAGGTTCCTTGCAGTCCCTACCAGTCCCCTAGTTTGATCCGTGAGTGAGTCTGTGACTCAGCTAAAAGCTCCATACTCCCCACTCGACGGGTCCAGTGATGTCCCCTTGACAACGGTCGTTCAGCGAAGCCTCTTTCTGGCAGGTATGCACCACATCATGCCCTGTTACACACTGGGCCGAACGAGACTTGCTACACTTTGCATGGGAGTCATCGGGAAACTTAAAGATCCAATCTGCTGTGACAGTCAATATTGCTGCACGATGCATGGTTGTACGCCTGTACCCACTTAATAATGGAAACAACAGATCGGCGCTCAAAAAAATTGCCGGTCATCTGAAAAATTGTCTGTAAAATCGCAACATGGCTACATAGCTTTAGTCACGCACTACTGCATCCTTGAATGCGTTTCCGTAGCTGGGAGCAATTTGCGCATGCGCAGTTAAGAACTGCACATACACAGAACACTCACGGCCACAGGAGCAGGAGGGGGCACATCACTGGGTCAGTGCATGCGCAGAAGTGTGAGACTTCGCTGGGTCACAGACTTTACTGGGTCACACAGTGGATCAATGAATGGAACCATGAGGACAGCGAGGTACCTACAAGACTACAGAGGCTGGTAGAAGCCCCAGGTCAGCAAAAGGGCACTTTTTAATGATGACTCCTTTAACCTCCTTGGCGGTAACCCTTTGCTAGCTGCGTCAGCACACCGATCGCCGCCGCCCCCCGCTCGATCGCCGCTATCCGTCGCGCCGCACGGCCTCCCCCCCCCCAGACCCCGTGCGCTGCCTGGCCAATCAGTGCCAGGCAGCACTAAGGGGTGGTTCGGAACTCCCAATGACGTCCCGACGGGGGAAGCCCTCCAGGAAATCCCTTTCTTTGAACGGGATTTCCTGATCGGAGATTGCCGAAGGCGATCGAAGAGGGCGGTGGGATGCCGCTGAGCAGCGGCTATCATGTAGCGAGCCCTGGACTCGCTACATGATATAGGGAAAAAAAAATTAAAAAAAAACAGCGGCGCTCCCTCCTGGCGGATTTTTTTATACCGCCAGGGGGGTTAAATGGGGATTGAAATATTTTGAAGCAGCATACAGTACATTTGCATAAGCCCACATTAACTCAAAATTATTTGCATCACATTTAGTGTTCCTACTGTTCCACACTCTTGCGGCTTTTTCTTTCTGTGGAAATTCCGTTTACAGGATCGCATCACTTCCGCCGTCGCCCGCATCACTTCCGCATCTCCCGAAGAGAATTGAGGAGATGGGACGTGGCTGCGGGTGGATGCGGCCATGCAAAACTCTGCAGCATGCGTTTCAGCACACCCGCGGTGCTTTCCTAGTGGAAATGGGTCCTAAATGGTTTACAGCAGTTTGAACTGATAAAGGGACGGAAGCACCCAAGATGATCACAGGATATTTAAAATCAGTTGAAAAGGAAGGTAAGTGTGGGTTTTATCTTCAATAAGATGCTGGATGAATAGTTAGATTTTTATTTACAACTAGTAGACCCAAACCCGTTTAAAAACGGGCTCTAGGTCTTTTTTTACCGCCGCCGCCACCACCAGTCATGCGCAGTCCGCCTCACGCCCGCGCCCACCGTGCGCACGCAACTGCCCACCCACCCACCTCGCTCCCTGGTCCCTCCAGCTGTCCGTTACTGCGCACATGCGCAGTAACAAAATAACACGGACACAGGGACAGCTGCTGGACGCAGCGACAGTAGGGGATTATTATAGAGGATTGCAAAATGACAACGCATTTCACAGCTTGCAGCCGCTTCCTCAGGTCAATAAAAGTGCTAGGTTCACAGTGTAAATGAGCTCTGAGCACCTATGACAGCAGTACAGTAGTACACTAACAGCACATCGGAACTGGGAGTTAAGAAGTTGATTCCTACTAACCTGGAGCTCCTTCCAGACCCTCATAGTCTTTGAGGCGCCTCAGTGTCCTCCAGTCCCTCTCTGATAAGCTGCTGTTATCCCTAATTAAAATCTTTGGCTGCGTCGTAGCTATGGCGCGTCCATCTGAAAATGGCGCCTGTGAATAATGGCGCACGGTGTTGCCGCTAATCCGTTTGCCGCTTATCGCTATTTAACGTTAAAGCCTTATTGTTATTTAGCGTTTAAGCCTTATTGTTATTTAATGTTAACACACAGAACCCTCTCTGTACCTTTCCCTAACCCATAACCACCCCCTGGTGGTGCCTAACCCTAACCACCCCCCTGGTGGTGCCTAACCCTAACCACCCCCCTGGTGGTGCCTGACCCTAACCACCCCCCTGGTGGTGCCTAACCCTAACTACCCCCCTGGTGGTGTATATTGTACTGTAACTATACCTAACCCTACTCTCACACAGAACCCTCCCTGTACCTATCCCTAACCCTAAGACCCCCCTGGTGGTGCCTAACCCTAAGACCCCCCCCCAGTGGTGCCTAACCCTAACCTTGACAGTGTTACATTAAATCCATTCACCGTTTTGCAGTTAAATAATGTCTGCAGTTTGGCTTATGTAGGGCACTATTGATAAATAACGTTAGTGTGTGCCACTATTGATAAATAACGTTAGTGTGTGCCGTTTTTCTTCTTTTTTCCCTGTGCGCCATTATTATGCAGTACTAACAATAAATAGCGATAAGCGTATCTTTTTAATGCGGCACCATTTTTATGCATAGGCGCTGTGCGCCATTATTCACTGATCCCAGCTATGGCACCTGCACTGTTCCAGCCTTCTGCATGGTTCATAAAAAATGTTAACCATGCATCCACCGGACACTCCTGGCCACTGGAGCGTAATGGAGGAGGCACACTGGCTGTACCCAGAGGAACTGAGAGGCTTCAAAGACTATGGAGGGTTGGAAGAAGTCCCAGGCAAATGAACATCAACTTTCTTATCCCAGTTTACATGCGCTTTAACTGCTTGTCAACTGGTCCTGTTTATTTGCAGGGCAGTGATGGGCTACCCATACTGGAGGGCACCTCTGGCTACCTAACGTTTGGGGGAGGGGAGCACAAAAAAGGGGACTTTATTTTTTTTTAGGGGGGGGGGGAAACAAAATATTGCTATTGGACCTCATGATTTATTGCTACACCTGGTTGTTCCGGTAGTACTTGAGGGCAATCCCAATCCAAACACCATTGGTGAGCCAGGGAATTGTGGGTAAGCCAGGACATTATGAAAGAGCCCATCCTACCGCCTGATACACAAATATGACTCTGATCAAATAAGGGTTGTTTAGGTGGAAATTGAGGGGAAACCAAATACAAACATAAGCAGGAAATTTGGGCGCCGGTGACTAGTGGACGATCTGGCTGCCCCATAGACACTAATGCAAATATCGCCCAAAGTAGAAATTAAGGTACCTGGTAAATATTGCTTTCAGCATTAGAACATGAAGGTTTTTGAAATATGTTATGGTTTTGAAACTTGCAACATTATAGTTTTTGTCATATTAATTTTACGTTATCAAATATGTTATTGTTTCTATGTTTGTAAGGGTGCTTGTGCAGGGGTGGTGGTTAGGGTTAGGCACCACTCAGAGCTTGTGCGGTGGGGGAGTGGTCAAAGTTAGACACCAATGGGAGAGTCTTAGGGTTAGGCACCACCAGGGGGTCCTATGGTTAGGCGCCACCAGTGGGGGTCTTAGGGTTAGGCACCACCATGAGGGGTCTTAGGGTTAGGCACCACCAGGGGGGGGGTCCTATGGTTAGGCGCCACCAGTGGGGGTCTTAGGGTTAGGCACCACCAGGGGAGGTCTTAGGGTTAGGCACCAAAAGCGGAGGATTCTGTGTGAGAGTAGGGTTAAATTAAGCTGTATTTTTGAATAATGAAATGGTTTTTAAAGTAAAGTTGAAAACCCATTTTTCCTTGTGCCTCTATTTCATGCACACATCCAAACACCAACACTATTGCTTGGTGCAGACATCTAAAAATCTGGGTATGTCTAACTGCAAACTATATATCGTTGTCATAGTTTCCAGAATTTTCTTTGCAAGAAAAAAAAAAAATATGCATAGCCACTGCAGGCAGAACAGGTGATATTTCATTCAGTTACATACATATAGTGGCCTGTATTGAAAAGAGAGAGACTGGCACTAGATGTGAGTGACAGGATGCTGGGTTCACCGGATTACGTACTCCATGCTTCAACGTGCTGCTCAGAGACAGTCAATGCAGTTGTGAATACAGAAAAAAAAGAGGCACTGTACCTTTTAATGCAGAGGTTCCTCTGATTGGCTTCTGAAGAAGCTTTTGTTTTAAGCAAAACAGCTGTCAGGCCCCCCTCACCCCCACTGTATATCCTGATGTGTCTTTACACCGTGGACTAAAAAGTACCTCTTTTTTTTGCAGCAACAGTGCCTCTTTTTCGTCTCTATTTACATATCGTGGCCTGTATAGCGATTAGGTCCGTTATATAGGGACTGGTCTTTTACTAAAGTAAATTATTTTCTTTTTTTTTTTTCGTATCCTACAAGAAAAACATAAATCTTCGCATGTGCCTCATATAAACATCAAACAACTATTGCTGAGCGTTTAATCACCTTGCATTACTTGAGCTAATAAAAGGCCATTATGCTTTAGCAGTAAGTAGATGCCTTATTATCGGTGATGTCAGACTGCTACTGCATTTATAGAAATGGTGATGTAATATACAGTATATGGGCTCTGGCAGCTTTTAACTATGAAGATTATCTCTGATTCAGAGATAATTATTGTCTCTATTAAATCTATTCTTGCAGCTATTCAGGTAATTTCCATGCTTATATAAATTATATCTGAGTAGTGTTGGGCGAACAGTGTTCGCCACTGTTCGGGTTCTGCAGAACATCACCCTGTTCGGGTGATGTTCGAGTTCGGCCGAACACCTGACGGTGCTCGGCCAAACCGTTCGGCCACATGGCCGAACTAAGAGCGCATGGCCGAACGTTCCCCGAACGTTCGGCTAGCGCTGTGATTGGCCGAACGGGTCACGTGGTTCGGACCCGAACGCGCTCTGATTGGCCGAACGGTCACGTGGTTCGGGTAAATAAATACCCGAACCACGTCATATCTCCGCCATTTGTCTGTGGGTTTAGCTTTGGGTAGGCAGGCAGGGTAGTTCGCGCTCCAGCCACGCTAGCCAGGGTCCCCCCTGTCATTGTGTCACTGCTGGGAACAGTAGTACACCGCTTGCTCAGCCACACTATATAGCATTCTGTTTACTGCCACTCTGTGTACCTCGCTCAGCCACACTATATAGCATTCTGTTTACTGCCACTCTGTGTCTGCTGGGAATAGTAGTACACCGCTTGCTCAGCCACACTATATAGCATTCTGTTTACTGCCACTCTGTGTACCTCGCTCAGCCACACTATATAGCATTCTGTTTACTGCCACTCTGTGTCTGCTGGGAATAGTGGTACACCGCTCGCTCAGCCACACTATATAGCATTCTGTTCACTGTTCTGTGTCTGTTTGGAATAGTGGTACACCGCTCGCTCAGCCACACTATATAGCATTCTGTTTACTGTTCTGTGTCTGCTGGGAATAGTGGTACACCGCTCGCTCAGCCACACTATATAGCATTCTGTTTACTGTTCTGTGTCTGCTGGGAATAGTGGTACACCGCTCGCTCAGCCACACTATATAGCATTCTGTTTACTGTTCTGTGTCTGCTGGGAACAGTAGTACACCGCTCGCTCAGCCAGAGTATATAGCATTGTGTTTACTGCCACTCTGTGTACACCGCTCAGCCAGACTATATACCATTGTTTACTGACACTCTGTGTACACCGCTCAGCCAGACTATATACCATTGTTTACTGACACTCTGTGTACACCGCTCAGCCAGACTATATACCATTGTTTACTGCCACTCTGATTCTGCTGGGAACAGTAGTACACCGCTCGCTCAGCCAGACTATATAGCATTGTGTTTACTGCCACTCTGTGTACACCGCTCAGCCAGACTATATACCATTGTTTACTGACACTCTGTGTACACCGCTCAGCCAGACTATATACCATTGTTTACTGAAACTCTGTGTACACCGCTCAGCCAGACTATATACCATTGTTTACTGCCACTCTGATTCTGCTGGGAACAGTAGTACACCGCTCGCTCAGCCAGACTATATACCATTGTTTACTGACACTATATAGCAGACTATATAGCATTGTGTGTACACCGCTCAGCCAGACTATATACCATTGTTTACTGACACTCTGTGTACACCGCTCAGCCAGACTATATACCATTGTTTACTGCCACTCTGATTCTGCTGGGAACAGTAGTACACCGCTCGCTCAGCCAGACTATATACCATTGTTTACTGACACTCTGTGTACACCGCTCAGCCAGACTATATACCATTGTTTACTGCCACTCTGATTCTGCTGGGAACAGTAGTACACCGCTCGCTCAGCCAGACTATATACCATTGTTTACTGCCACTCTGATTCTGCTGGGAACAGTAGTACACCGCTCGCTCAGCCAGACTATATACCATTGTTTACTGACACTCTGTGTACACCGCTCAGCCAGACTATATACCATTGTTTACTGCCACTCTGATTCTGCTGGGAACAGTAGTACACCGCTCGCTCAGCCAGACTATATAGCATTGTGTTTACTGCCACTCTGTGTACACCGCTCAGCCACACTATATAGCATTGCGTACTCTGCCAGTCAGTGTGTATATTGCTGGGATCAGTAATACTCCACTCACCGTCAACCACTATATGAGCTCAACATGAGTTCCCCAGAGACCTCCGCTGTGAGCAGCACTCCCAACAACAGCAACAGCCAACGCCCCACGCAAGCTATAACATCCACCCCAGCAGCCAGTGGTCAGCAGCAGCCCTCCCCGGAGGAGAACGTTGTGTCCATCAGTCCGTCGCCAGAGCGATTAATGAGGGCTGCCATTGAGGAGATGATGGGGCCTGATGTGGAGGAGGAGGTCTGGCTCAGGCCAGCATCCCAAGTTAATGTTGAGGACGATGAGGGGTCTGTGTCTGGGGATGTTGGGGTGGCAGAGGTGGTGGGTGGGTCAGACTCAGGAGAAGAGTTGTATGATGAGGATGATGATCGGGACCATCTGTATGTGCCTCAGAGTCCGACCCCGGAAAACATGTTGTATCGTGTGTTTAGGTACTAAAATCTGCGTTCCCTCCCAGTAGTGTTGGGCGAACAGTGTTTGCCACTGTTTGGGTTCTGCAGAACATCACCCTGTTCGGGGTGACTATATAGCAGACTATATAGCATTGTGTTTAATGCCACTCTGTGTACACGGCTCAGCCACACTATATAGCATTGTGTTTACTTCCACTCTGTGTCTGCTGGGAACAGTAGTACACCGCTCACCCGCCACTGTATAGCATTGTGCTCTGTGTCACTGCTGACAATAGTGGTACACCGCTCACCCACCACTGTATAGCATTTCTGTACTGCCACTGTACTGCTGCCAGTGCCAGTCAGCGTGTACTTTAAGGATAAGTGAAATGAGGAAGAAATCCGGTGAAAGAGGGAGGGGCAAGGGAAGAGGTGTTTCCCCTGACGGTTCACGTACAGGCCACAGGGGAGCACCCAAGAAAACCCACTCAATACTGCCCATGTTGTCCAGGACAACAACCCTCACAGATCCAAAAGAACAGGACCAGATAATTACTTGGATGACCTCTCAAGCGTCCAGCAGTGGGTTAAGCAGCACCAGCACATCACGCACGAGGTCCGAGTCCTCAGCCAGTTAAAGTCTGGGCTTTCTTTGAAGACTGCACTGAGGATGTTACCATGGCGATTTGCAAGGTGTGCAAGACCCGCCTGAGCAGGGGGAAAAGTATTAACAACCTCTCCACCACCAGCATGAGCCGCCACATTCTATCCAAACATCCCACTCTGTGGGCAAACGCGGCAGGACAGGGTACCACCAGCAACACTACCTCCCTTGGGTTCACCAGACTCACCACCAGACCCGCCTCAGCAGCAGCAGTAGCCCAGCCATTGCGTGGTTCACAACATTCACAAACATCAGACGATGCTGACACTGTCACTTTCCGGACTAGTGCTCTTGAGGTCTCCCAGTGTTCATCAAACACAACAACCAACAGCCCTTCGGTGTGCAGCGCTACGGTTGAGTTGTCTGTCTCTGAGATGTTTGAGCACAAGAGGAAATTGCCAGCAAATGACCCCCGGGCCGTGGCAGTAACAGCCAGCCAGCATAGCCAAGCTTCTGGCCTGCGAAATGCTGCCATATCGAGTGGTGGAGACAAACAGCTTCAAGGGCATGATGTCAGTGGCCATCCCACGTTACGTGGTTCCCAGCCGCTACCACTTTGCGCGCTCTGCAGTGCCTGAGTTGCATGAGCACGTGGTCAGCTAAATAACCCGAAGCTTGAAGAATGCCGTTGCCTGCAAGGTTCACCTCACCACTGACACCTGGACGAGTGCGTTCGGCCAGGGTCGATACATCTCCCTTACCGCGCACTGGGTGAACCTTGTGGAGCCTGGCAGCGATTCCTCACCTGCTACGGCGCGGGTGTTGCCCACGCCGCAAACAGCTGGATAACAACAGCAGCACCTACCTCTCTGACTCCTTCTCCTCCAACGCATCTCAAAGCTGTACCTCATCCGGAAATGCTAACCCAGCACCAGCAGCAGTAGGATCGTGGAAGCAGTGCAGCACAGCTGTTGGCATGCGTCAGCAAGCGTTGCTGAAGCTGATCTGCCTTGGGGATAAGCAGCACACAGGGGAGGAAATTTGGAGGGGAATAAAGGAACAGACGGATTTGTGGCTGGCACCGCTGGACCTGAAACCGGGCATGAAGCTAGACACCTGGCACGAACTGGCAATGTACGCAATAGAGGTGCTGGCTTGCCCGGCAGCCAGCGTTATGTCGGAACGCTGTTTCAGTGCTGCCGGAGGCATCATCACAGATCGGCGTATCCGCCTCTCCACAGAAAATGCAGACCGTCTGACTCAAATTAAAATGAATCAATCCTGGATTGGAAACGACTACGCAACACTCCTGGACCCCAACCAAGTAACATGACCGATGAACATCTGGGATGGTTTAGCGTTTCCGGTCCCTGTTTATTGAACCTCTCATCTGTATTACATTTATGACTGCATGGCGGCAAAAAGCATTGCTGCTATATCCGCACGCTTTTTGTCCTCATGCAAGGCCTGGGTTGTTGTGTCTCACAAAGCGTGGCCTTCTCCTCCTGCGCCTCCTCCTGTTCCATCACGTGTGCTGCTGCTGCTGCTGCTGCTGCTGCTGGGTTACCGTTGCCGGTCCCTGTTTATGGAACCTCTTATCTTTATTACATTTATGACTACATGGCGGTACAAAGCATGCTATCCGCACGCTTTTTGTCCTCATGCAAGGCCTGGGTTGTTGTGTCTCACAAAGCGTGGCCTTCTCCTCCTGCGCCTCCTCCTGTTCCATCACGTGTGCTGCTGCTGCTGCTGCTGCTGCTGGGTTACCGTTGCCGGTCCCTGTTTATGGAACCTCTTATCTTTATTACATTTATGACTACATGGCGGTACAAAGCATGCTATCCGCACGCTTTTTGTCCTCATGCAAGGCCTGGGTTGTTGTGTCTCACAAAGCGTGGCCTTCTCCTCCTGCGCCTCCTCCTGTTCCATCACGTGTGCTGCTGCTGCTGCTGCTGCTGCTGCTGGGTTACCGTTGCCGGTCCCTGTTTATGGAACCTCTTATCTTTATTACATTTATGACTACATGGCGGTACAAAGCATGCTATCCGCACGCTTTTTGTCCTCATGCAAGGCCTGGGTTGTTGTGTCTCACAAAGCGTGGCCTTCTCCTCCTGCGCCTCCTCCTGTTCCATCACGTGTGCTGCTGCTGCTGCTGCTGCTGGGTTAGCGTTGCCGCGTGGTCCCTGTTTATTGAACCTCTTATCTTTATTACATTTATGACTACATGGCGGTACAAAGCATGCTATCCGCACGCTTTTTGTCCTCATGCAAGGCCTGGGTTGTTGTGTCTCACAAAGCGTGGCCTTCTCCTCCTGCGCCTCCTCCTGTTCCATCACGTGTGCTGCTGCTGGGTTAGCGTTGCCGCGTGGTCCCTGTTTATTGAACCACTTATCTTTATTACATTTATGACTGCATGGTGGTACAAAGCATGCTATCCGCACGCTTCTTGTCCTCATGCAAGGCCTGGGTTGTTGTGTCTCAAAGCGTGGCCTTCTCCTCCTGCGCCACCCTCCTCCTGTTCCATCACGTGTGCTGCTGCTGGGTTAGCATTACCGGTCCCTTTTCCTGGAACCTCTTATATGTATTACATTTATGACTGCATGCCGACAAAAAGCATGTTACCTGTGCAAAGAAAACAGACATTTCCCGCATTTAAAAGACAGTTTTCCCTTTGAAACTTTAAAATCGATTTTCTCAAAAACTATAAGCTCTTTTTGCTAAATTTTTTTTCCTCTTGTACCCACTCCCAAGGTGCACATACCCTGTAAATTTGGGGTATGTAGCATGTAAGGAGGCTTTACAAACCACAAAAGTTCGGGTCCCCATTGACTTCCATTATGTTCGGAGTTCGGGTCGAACACCCGAACATCGCGGCCATGTTCGGCCTGTTCGGCCCGAACCCGAACATCTAGATGTTCGCCCAACACTATATCTGAGCTGGTGAAAACTGCACGACATTTACACAGAAGACACAGGGTTATGAGTCGAGAAACTAGACAATCCCTCAAACTTAAAGTGGGCCTGAACTCTTGCACAGGACTAGTGATGTCGCGAACCCCCGATTTTCGGTTCGCGAACCTCCGCGGAAAGTTCGGTTCGTGAAAAAGTTCGCGAACCGCAATAGACTTCAATGGGGATGCTAACTTCAAAATTTACAAAAATGTCTACTGTCTAGAAAAATGATAGAAAACATGTTTCAAGGGTTCTAATACCTGGAGCACCCTCCTCCCCTCTCCCTCCACCGATTCCCTCCTACCGGAGGGAGGAGGGTCTCAACTGCCAGGGAATTCCAGTATTTCAAAAGCCAGCTTACATACCGTGGCTGGGGATTGAACCCAGGCCTCAGTGAATGGTAGGAAACTAACATATCCATTATACCACCAACACTTCTAGCTGAAGCTAGCTGAAACTAGCCTAGCATGTACAATTTATGCTCAATCCAAAAGAAAAATTAGACAAGACAAATAACATTTATATCGTGCTTTTCTCCTGACGGACTCAAAGCGCCAGAGCTGCAGCCACTAGGGCACTCTCTATAGGCAGTAGCAGTGTTAGGAAGACTTGCCTAAGGTCTCCTACTGAATAGGTGCTGGCTTACTGAGCAGACAGAGCCGAGATTTAAACCCTGGTCTCCTGTGTCAGAGGCAGAGCTCTTAACCATTAAACCATCCAGCCACTGCTTAAGGATATGTAGGCAGGCATGGCCTTGCCTTTCGTGTTCAACAGTTGTCAAGAGAAAAAATAGACAAGACAAATAACATTTATATCACACTTTTCTCCTGGTGGACTCAAAGCGCCAGAGCTGCAACCACTAGGGCACACTCTATAGGCAATAGCAGTGTTAGGAAGACTTGCCTAAGGTCTCCTACTGAATAGGTGTTGGCTTACTGAGCAGACAGAGCCAAGATTTGAACCCTGGTCTCCTGTGTCAGAGGCAGAGCCCTTAACCATTACACCATCCAGCCACTGCTTAAAGAGTAACTGTTAGCCCCCAAATTGAAATTTAAATCTGTATTGCAATGTTTTATTTAGTATTTCAGTGAACCAAAAAGCCAATGCAGAACTTTAAAATCAATCTAATTTTTTTACAATGTAACCTTTTTCCCCGCTCCGGACGCAAAGCCGCATATCTGATACTGCTTAGCATGCAGAGCATGCCTATGTCTGCCCGACCCCCCTCTCCCCACCAGGACCAGGTGCCAATATATTCTCCCCACCAAACAGCTGTCCGCTCTGACACGGAGAGAGAGCGGCAGCACTTCCAGCGCCGTCACCGCAGAGCAGCCGCCGCCGCCGAGTCACATGTGAGAGAATCACATGTGAGAGATGCACGGCGGCGGCTGCTCTGCGGTGAGAAAACTCACCACTGAGAAAACGGTGGTTGGCAACTTTTCAAGCGGGTGGGAAGCTTTGCAACCCCTTCTTGCATGCTAGTCACATGGACTACCCCCCGAAATTTTAAGGTGATATGCTGTGTAGTTATCCAATGCTTGAATTAGAGGTATTTGCAGCTCTAAAATAGGCCCCTTTTTGATTAAAGGACAACTGTAGGGAGAAGAATATGGAGGTTGCCTTATTTATTTCCTTTTAAGCAATACCAGTTACCTAGCAGCCCTGCTGGTCTATTTGGCTGCAGTAGTGTCTGACTCACACCAGAAACAAGCATGCAGCTAGTCCTGTCAGATCTGACAATAATGTCAGTAACACCTGATCTGCAGCATGCTTGATCAGGGTCTATGGCTAAAAGTATTAGGGCCCGTTTCCACGTGTGCGATCTGAATAATCACCGCTGACGAAATCGCATGCGGGTGCGATTCCGCATGCGTTTTTTGCCGCAATTTCGCATGCGATTTCGCATAGGTTAGGGTATATGAAATTTTAACCATGTCACTGCCTGTGTGAATTTACATTAGTTTATATGCGAAATCGCATGCATTCCACACGCAAGCGAATTCTGCGGGCTCTGCCATGCAGAAAATCCTGCACAAAAACACGCTCAGGAAAACTGAAAAGTGGAAACAGTCCCATTCACTTCTATTGGCTATTCGAATCCGCATGCAGACAACGCATGCGGATTCGAGATAGTGGAAACGGGCCCTTAGAGACAGAGGATCAGCAGGACTGCCATGCAACTGGTATTGCTTAAAAGGAAATAAATATGGCAGCCTCCATATACCTCTCCCTTCAGTTCTCCTTTACATTTTCTGAACATATGCCCTCTAATTTAACAGCAATTATCATTTTGATGAGCTAAACTCTTCCGTGTACAAAAAAACGATAAACCAGCTAAAAAGAAAAAAGGTTGCAGTGGCTTACCTCAAGTGAAGACACAATCATACAATTAACGATGTTTAATGTGCACTAGCAACGCATTTCGAGGGACTGCACCCACTTCATCAGACCAAATAAAAGTGCCCAGTCAGTGCTTCGAGCCAAATTTAGATGCCTCTTGCATACTGGCAGGCTTTACTTGATTTGTATGGTAGATGGCATGGACCCGGGATTCCAGCTGGAGTTATTGATTATATTGTTATTTAATTTTTCCATCATTACATTTTTATTGAAAGATATGTTAAGACAATGACATAGGAAACTGTAACATGATGTCCATGGAGTTTCACATAGGTTGAGTATATCTAGTTTGGACAAATATATGTTCAACATCTTCATAAACATGAACATAGTGTAGTGATACAGGTACATTAACATGCCTTCAGCTGTTCATGTTGTCCTGGCTTAAACCTTGCCAGATTAATGAACTCCTATCTAGTCACTATCTAACCATTACTGGCAGATTGACTAGTAACGGGGAACATTTCCTGGCTACATTGTTCGATTGAAGCAGTGGTACTTAGACCTATCAATCAAAAAGCGATCAGATATTGCTGCCTTAATGTGCTTAAGCTAGGGTCTTGTGTTCTGAAGTGTTCGTACCACACACTATTAAGATATGGGGTCCTGATAGGAGTAGTGTCACTGTTTTATGAGTTGAACCGAACATCTACCCGCATGCGATTTTGTCAGCGGTGATTATTCGAACCGATAAAGATTTGTTATTTCATTTTAATAAAACCATTATCTAGTTTGATAATTCAGCTGCTGTGTACACAGCCCTATTGCCATGCTATTGTTGGATCGCCTAATTAGTTTTTTATCCTGGGAGTGTAGATAGAAATATTTTCAAAGGCCAAATGTTAGTCGCTATATTATGTTAAATAGGAATTGCAAATAAGGCCATTATCAGCTGTTGTCTGGGATGGTGAGGGTTTGTATTTGTTTGTCTGAATGAGTTGTGTATATACTTCATATACTACTGTATATTATCTATATATATAATAGGCTAAGTGCCTCAACCTTCAAGCAAGAAGAAGAAGTAGCGCCCTGCCCCCAGGGCCGGTCCAAGGAAGAAGAAGAGGCTGGTCCGAGCAAGAAGAATATGTAGGGCCATATGGCGAAGAGGGATAATTTGCATATTCAGTAGCAGTGCATTGTGGGTAACCACAAATGTTCACTTATAGCTGAATTATTGCAGATTTGCTTCTGTTTTAAGAAGGAAAATTACACCAAGCTTTGCTTTTTTTTAGTAGAAGGGCTTTTTGGTCTATTTTACCCTCCTATACATTCTTAGAAGTTTGGGTCACCCTGAGCTGCTTGGTTACTCTGCTGTACTGGTCCAAGCCCTATCTCATACAGCCATATCAATTCCTGCTATGTACTGATGAGGACCAAAAGTCTGATATAGGCTGTTACATGTGGGTTTGATATGATTATGTAAAACTGAAAGCTATAGGCTTGCTTGACTTACCAAAGGTGAAAAGGAATAATTTGCATATTTAGTAGTGGTGCATTGTGGGTAACCACAAATGTTCACTTATAGCTGAATTATTGCAGATTTGCTTCTGTTTTAGGAAGGCACATTACACCAATACAGTGTGTGGCATCGCAGGAAGTGACAACAGTGGAACGCATGATGGAACATGGAAGAGGTGAGTCATCCCCGCCTGCTGCCTCTTACTAATAGTTGCGGCTGCTACTGTGCTTAAGCAGGGGGGGGAGGGGTTCCTGCTGAGCTTAAGCTGCAGGGGGAGCGCACATGGGGACCCACCCAGGTGAGGGGGTTCCTGCTGAGCTTAAGCTGGAGGTACAGCACACATGGGGGACCCAGTTGAGGGGGGGTCAAACCCCCCTCCCTGCCGCTGTGCCCAATACCCCCTTCCTGCCCTCTACCCTCTTATGCGGCGTATGGTACACCGCGGGTCGGCTAGTCAGATATAAAAATATACATACATACATGGCTCCAAGGCAAAAGAAACCCGGTGTGTTCAAATTATTTCTATCTTCCTAAACAATTACGACGACTGATTTCATCACTCAAGACCGATCACCTCTTAGAAAAATACATTTAGATCCAGTAACTGGCCTTGTTGTCCAGCAAAGGATATTTTCAGAGTTTAAAGGGACTCCGAGCAGTGCAGAAACTATGGAATTCAATTTCAATTGCGAAAATAGAGAAAACTAAAAGGCGTAGGGTGACGATTTAGGTGTCGCCAGAAAGAGGAGAAAGAGAGCTTTAAAATGATATCTTTCCATAGTTACTTGTATTACACAGGGCGACACCTTCCCCAGTTTCAGCAGCTCTATTCAGCAGAATGGAGATGCTGACTTTAGGAAAAAGTCGCCCTGTGTAATACAAGTAACTATGGAAAGATGGATATCATGTTAAAGCTCTCTTTCTCCTCTTTCTGGCGACACCTAAATCGTCACCCTACGCCTTTTAGTTTTCTCTATTTTCGTGATTAAAATCAATTTCAATTGCGAAAATAGCGAAAAATAAAAGGCGTAGGGCGGTGGTTTATATATCATTGGAAAGAGGAGAAAGAGAACTTTAAAATGATATGCATCTTTCCATAGTTTCTGCACTGCTCGGAGTCCCTTTAGAGGGCTTCATTTTATTTGTGGCCTAACCCAAAGCTCATGGCAGCACATTGGCTTCAATTCTGGTAGCTATGTGCGGTAAATATTTTTTTTGTTGGTAAAATACCTCATGCGGTATTTTCCTCTTTTTTATAGAAATTCTGAAAGATTTTTCCACATTTTCAAACATGCAGTAAAACGTGTGAAAAATGCACAAAGTGCGGTATTCGGTAAATAAATAATAGTAGTCTTTTATTGTCTTTTATAAGTTAGGATAGTCTTTGGAAGATTTTTTTGAGTGTGGGGGGCAGGTGTATTTGAGTATGTAGCATTATATGGAAAGTATATTTATAGTTATCCCCTATAAAAAAATCCAATAAATATTTTGAGTTTTATTTCTACTATTCTTTTTTATTACACAGCCTGAATAGGAACTCCACTACAATAGCTATACGAACTCCACTAAAAACTGAAAATGCATACAAATTGACTTTACCACCAGGTACATGCAGGTCTTAAACTGATTGTAAATTATGTGGTAACATGCCCCTATTTTCTACGAGAATAGCAATTTTCAGTAAAATTAATGCAAATTATTGCATGAATTACCTCATAATTTACCGCATGCAGTAATTCATGACTTAAATTTACTGCATGCGGTAAGACATGACTAAAATCTACCAGAATAGCTAAATGTCATTACCATACGTGGTAAATTACTATAAATGCGCTAGTTTGCTCGAAAACCCTACTGGAATTGAGCTTTGGAGACAAGGAAAAACCGAGAGCCCAATCTGGTGTAGTATGTTAGCGTAAAGTGAAAAAAGTATGTGTTTTAAAGTTATACTCACAAACACGGGTCACCGCACAGGCGACCAATGGAACAGCAGGTGGGGAGAATTATAACCTGACCCCACTCAGGTCTAAAAAGTCACTCTCTATAGACAGAAAAAAAAAAGATTAGGGGATATACCCCTCCACCTAGGGTGGACTAAGTATATGAGTAAACAAGAGTAATAGAGGCGCCAAAGTAGGATAAAATAGTTAAAATCAGTCTAAAAGGAGGGATGTGGGTAGATTCACCTTCCTCAGGTATAATAATGACCAGGCTGAGTTTAGCCGTTAATCTCACAATTATATTTATTTCATAACAATCTCCAAAACATTGATGCAACGCGTTTCACGGGTCAAACTCCCGCTTCATCAGGCAATCGTAAAAGGAGAAACACAGCTGAAGATCAGTGTCAGGTCAGAGCGCCTCTATCCTGACAGGCACTCTGACCTGACACTGATCTTCAGCTGTGTTTCTCCTTTTTCGATTGCCTGATGAAGCGGGAGTTTGACCCGTGAAACGCGTTGCATCAATGTTTTGGAGATTGTTATGAAATAAACATAATTGTGATATTAACGGCTAAACTCAGCCTGGTCATTATTATACCTGAGGGAGGTGAATCCACCCACATCCCTCCTTTTAGACTGATTTTAACTACTTTATCCTACTTTGGCGCCTCTATTACTCTTGTTTACTCATCTACTGGAATTGAGGCCATTTTCTATTAAAATCTTTTAGAAATCGATTTCAGTGTGTGCTGCACAGATCAAACAATTCCTGACCAACAAACTATTTTCAGATAAAAAAGAAAAATAATAATTCGGAAATTTGATCAGATTGATTGTCAGCAAATTGTTTTCTATGCAGTTTGAACAGGCATACATCTTCACCTGGCCACGAGGTGAGATAATATCACGGATTCTCTTTCCAAGGTGACTCTAAACACTTGAGGCTTCCCAGAATCTGGTGGGAGGGCACTCTTGTTTTTCAAGAAAACTGAAAGCAATATCAAGTCAAGTTCACATCAGTGTATGGCCAACTTTATTAACCTCCCTGGCGGTTTATTTATTTTGCCAGGGAGGCTGAAATGGGTTTTTTTTTAATTAAAAAAAAAATATTTCATGCAGCCAACTGAAAGTTGGCTGCATGAAAGCCCACTAGAGGGCGCTCCGGAAGCGTACTTTCGATCGCCTCCGGCAATCGAAAGTAACAAGATAGGCCGCAATGAGCGGCCTATCTTGTTTCGCTTTCCTCGTCGCCATGGCGACGAGCGGAGTGACGTCATGGACGTCAGTCGACGTCCTGACGTCAGAGCCGCCCGATCCAGCCCCTAGCGCCGGCCGGAACTGTTTGTTCCGGCTGCGCTGGGCTCGGGCGGCTGGGGGGACCCTCTTTCGCCGCTGCACGCGGCGGATCGCCGCGGAGCGGCGGCGATCGGGCAGCACACGCGGCTGGCAAAGTGCCGGCTGCATGTGCTGCTTTTTTCAGAATGCAAATCGGCCCAGCAGGGCCTGAGCGGCGACCTCCGGCGGCATACCCCGAGCTCAGCTCGGGATTACCGCCAAGGAGGTTAAACTGTCTCTGTGGCCAACGTCCACTACCCGAGAAAACATTTTTCTGGAGAGTGGCCCACCTGAGCTCCTCAGCTGATTGACATGGTCAAGCTTCCCTGTTTTGTGAGCATAATATTCATACTTCTAACTCAGCATCTACTAAGTACTACATTTAATGGTCCCTGCTGTTTTGTATCCTTCCTGGTAAAGTAAAGGTAGCCATACACTCATTAGATTAGCAGCAGATAGATCAACAGATAGATTTCTTATCTATCTGATGTGTTTAGGAACATTTTTTACTAGGATTAGAACTCCAATAGATTTCAGTATGACTTCTATTGAAAATCGATCTGATGGCATTTTTTTTGCCATCAGATTTCCATTAGGGCCAATGCAAAATGATAAGCAATCTCAACAGATCGACCTAGATTTTCCACCCTGCCAGATCTATTGAAATCAATCAAAATAGATCACAATCGGCCGCCAATCGGTCGATCGGTCAACCGATTTGCAATCGACCAATCGATCATCGATTTTGATCGATCGGCCAGAAAATCGGCTGAGTGTGTGGGCCCCTTAAAGGTCCAGTTCAATTATTTGTTCACCTTTTCTGACTGACTAGCACCCATCATAGTTTTTAATGCAAGAATTAAAGAAGGCTGGATCAGATTACACCAAAACTAGGATCTCCTGAGGAATGTCTAGCAACCACTTCTAACTTCTAAATGTACCCATCTCAGGGCAACATGTTGGTAAAAGAGATATAAAAATGTGAACTTAGTAAAAGCTGGGTTAGGAAAATGAATATTATGCTCACAAAACAGGATTGCATGTTCAAGGTACCATAACGTAAAGCTTTTAGAGAAGATTAGAACCAAGTTTCCCTCAGCTAAAGAGCTCAAATGGGTCACTCTCCAGAAAACCGTTTTCTCGGGTAGTGGACGTTGGCCAAAGAGACAGTTTAATAAAGTTGGCCATACCCTGATGTGAACTTGACTTGATATTGCCTTCAGTTTCATGAAAAACAAGTGTGCCCTCCCACCGCATTCTGGTAAACCTCAAACTAGTCTTCAGAGTCACCTTGGACAGAAGATCAGAGATATTATCTCGACTCGGAGTAAGTTGAAGGTAGAGCCGACTCAAACTGCATAGAAAAATATTATTTCACTGCTGATTCACATTTGCTCCTCACAATCTAATCCCTTCCATAATGATATGTTATTGTCATTGTCTAAGGTCCACTTTAGGATGTGGAAGGATTAGGGAACCAAAGTGTTTGAAGGAAATCCAAGAAAACACAGGGAGAACAAACACACTCCATGCAGATAGTGTTCTGGCTCAGATTCAGATCCGGGACCCAGCTGCTCTACAATATAGTACTACCCACTACACCACCTACATACATACTCATAATGCTTAAAATACTGAGTGGTGCTTTTTACTCACATAGAAACTCTCACATCTGTAAGTCAGGAGTTAAGCCTAGTACCCACTTTCAATTATAATTGGACAATCACTGACCAAATTAACCACCTCCATGTAATATTATTATTGGCCAATCAAAATGCATACATATGCAATCACCGCCAGGAGACTTGGGCGCAGGATACAGCTGGTATATGGTTTATCCTGCTGCTGCACCGGCGATGTTAATTACTATTCCCCCTCCAGGTCCACGTGGATGGTGGGGTATAATATAAGTTGGCTTCCAGCTATTGCTGGAGGTCAAATTCTAGTGTTTTAAAATGTAACATCTGCTCCATCTTCTGACGGCGCCAAAGTTACTCAGTGTGCGCCCAAATCTCCTGCGCTGTGATTACAGTGCTCGAATCAAAATTGGATGTGTGTACCTACAAGTTATCAGCAAATTCAACTAGTAAGAACGTAACACTCCTGTTGCCTGTGGAAATTCTAATTTAAGTGACCCATTGAACTAATCAACTTTAATGTCAGGAGTGTGTATCAGGGTGAATGTATTTCTATGGATATTGCTGAACTGACTCCAGCACCACACCACCACCATTCAATTCCCTTTTCGCCTATTTTTTTCTCCTAGAAGATAATTTTTTCATATTTTGTATAAAATAACTTTATAGGACTCTGCAAATAAAAAAGTGCCAAAAAGTAGGTGAAAAAGTCCTGTCAAAACCCCAAAAAAGTATTGTCTGTTTTGCTGGTTTCTTAAAATGCACGTCATTGATAAGGTGTGAAAATATTACCTAGGAGAAAACTTAAGAGAAAAAAGGTAATTGAATAAGGCCCCCTAGCTAATGCCTCAGTGCTTTACTGATACTTTTGATTTTTTTTAAACAAACTTTTTATCAACATAGCCCCCTCGTCATGCAAGCTGCCGACATCAAAAGCCAGCCAGCATGGGGCTCCACCACCGGAGCAATACCAGCCAACATGGTCCATGGCATGGGGGGACTCTGCAAGAAGGAAGCAAACATTTGCCAACCCCTATCTATCTGTCTATCTATCTATTTACCCACTCTCGACCCATCTATCTGCCTACTTATCTTTATCTATAATCAATATAACATCAATTAGGCCCCTGACACACCAGAGAGAATTTTGTGGGTCGATAATAGTTTTTTTTTTTAAACGTTCCCATTTATTTTTTATGACTTTTTCACAGGATCAAGATTTTTCAAAAAATTGTGATCCCAGAAATTTTGCATCGATTTTACAGTGATTTTAATGGAAGTCAGTGAAAGTGTTTTTTTTTTCTTAAAAAAATGAAAATTACCCACAAAACGCTCTCCAGTGTGTCAGGGCCCTTTTTCACATAGTCAGTTACTAATAACACTTTGGAAATGTGAATTATATATCTATATTAGGTGACACATAGAGGTTCACTTACCTCTCCTGAGGAGGATGCACAGAACAAGGGTCACCTCTAGTCCCCTGAAGGTCATCGTTTCTCTGCGGAAGGATGAGAAGATGTGGAAGTTTACATGACAGATGACATTAGGACTTTGGTGACAGGACTGTATAGAGAGGGAATGAGCTGTGCCTCTGCCCTAAGAGATCTGTGAGTCACCTGTCTCTGTACAGCCACTCTGCACACCTGATCTGCCTATATAAGCTTCACCGAGTGACAAAACGTAAACTTGAAATTCCACTTACTGCCACTGGCTCTTCCCTCTGATGTGCAGAGCTTTGCCTGAGGCCAAACCTCCTGATATCAGTTTATACATCCTGTTCTGCATCAGCTTGCAGCCAGCTAACCAGACATAGGTGGCATTTGAGGAGTCACAATGGGAAGGAAGGGAGCGAGCACAGAGAAGACACTAGAGGGGACACAGGTAGTACTGGCGGGACACTAACAGGGACATGTAGGAGGCACAAGTGCAGGGAAGGCGCAGGGCCTTCCCTGCACTTGTGCCTCCTACATGTCCCTGTTAGTGTCCCGCCCGAGTGTGTGTGTGTATATGTGTGTGTATGTGTGTGAGTGTGTTGTGTGTGTGTGTGTGTGTGTATGTATGCGTGTGTGTGTGTGTGTGCGTGCGTGCGTGCGTGCGTGCGTGCGTGCATGCGTGTGTGTGTGTGTGTGTATGTGTGTGTATGTGTGTGTGCGTGTGTGTGTGTTTGTTTGTGTGTGTGTGTGTGTGTGTGTGTGTGTGTGTGACTGTGGGGGGGAGGGGGGCATCTAAAGTTTTGCAGGGGGGACCTAATGCTTTTTGGTGATGCCCCTAATTGAGGCCACTGTACACTCTGCATTATATCAGCACAGTTGGCCCTGACTAGTTGTTAAGGCAGAAAACTGTATAGAGTGTATATGAGTCGTTAGAGATCAGTTTAATGTTCAAATCGATCACATAGGGCTTGATTCACTAAAGCGTGCTAACACAGTTAGCATGCTTAAAAGCTTTGCACATGCAAACTAGGGTGCTAAGTAGTTTGCACAGCAAAGCTGTTACTGATTGCGTGTTGCGCCATACGTTCCGTTCACGTGCAAATCAGCTACTTCGCGTGCAAAGTATGCTTATCACGCTACTTAGCACGTGCGAAGCCAGTTGGCACATGCTAAGTGGCTTTTCACTGGCGTGCTAACACTTTGCACGCTGTAGTGAATCAAGCCCATTGAATTCCAGCAAAAATAATGCATGCAGCAGAATTGTACCATTTCTACTTTGCATCATCATGCTGTTCAACCTGCAGGGGGCGGTACAGAGACAGAGCTGTCCAACAAGAGCTCAGCTTATTGGTCTGGATTGAATTCTGTACTGTCATTAGTGGCCCCTAAGGGTACTTTTTCACAGAATCCAGAAAAAAGATTAAGATGAAATGGGGCCCTAGGCAAGATAGCACTTTCTGACCACCAGGCCCCTAGGCTTTCTCCAGGCCATCCCACCTGCACCCACCATTTATCCATTCCTCCCACCCACTGCAACAGCACCCAACGTTTATTGCTGCCTCCCTCCCACCCCACCATTACCCTGCATTCATCCCTTCCTCCCTCCCACGCCACCAGCACCCAGCATTTACCCCTCACACCCCACCGGAACCCAGCGTTTATCCCTCCCTCCCCACCAATATCCTGCATTTATCCCTCCCTCCCACCCCACCAGCCCCCAGCATTTATCCCTCCCTCCCACCCCATCAGCACCCAGAATTTATCCCTCCCTCCCACCCCACCAGCACCCAGAATTTATCCCTCCCTCCCACCCCATCAGCACCCAGAATTTATCCCTCCCTCCCACCCCATCAGCACCCAGAATGTATCCCTCCCTCCCACCCCACCAGCACCCAGCATTTATCCTTACCTCCCACCCAAACAAGGATTAAGATGAAATTGGGCCCTAGGCAAGAGAGCATGTTTTGTCCACCGGGCCCCAAGGCTCTCTCCAGGCCCTAGGAAGCTGCCTAGAATATCCTTGTGGATGATCTGTCTCTGAATGCAATGCACTCAGATGCAAGGGACAATATCATTGCATTGCAATGTGATTTAGTGATATTCCTATGGTACATTCACACTGGGTACGGTGCTGTGAGTCCCATACGTGTTTACAGTGGCGGTGAAGCATACTTTCATTGTACTGTGTGCTTCACTGCATGGTTGCACCGCACGTCTAATAGGCAATGTGACTTTGTACACCATAAACAAACGAAAGAGAGACGGCACACGTGATTTTGTACCACTGCATAGCTTTCCATATTTTGGAGGGACAGTCCCTCTTTGGCAACCAAATCCCTCTGTCCCTTTTTTTCCTCATGTGTCCCTCTTTCGGGAATGATAAACAAATTTGTGTAAATATATTTATTTTTTTACCTGAACAATCCTTTAGGCTAATTTCACACCAGGACGTTGCGTTAGAGGGGGCGTTAAGGTCGCATAACGTCCCCCTAACGGAACGCCTGGTGGTGCTGGATCTGGACGTCAGAGTGAGCCGCGTTGTGCAGCTCACTCTGGCGTCAGTGATGCCGTGATGCGCACTCTTGTGCACATGCGGCATCACGTGGTCCCGCCGGCCAATCGCCGCACAAAGCGGCCGCTCCAGGAAGTAAACACTGCACGTCACAACGTGCAGTGCATATTAATTAGCCATGTGCCTGGCCGCTCTCCGCTCCTCCACAGGATTACTGAGCATGTGCAAGCAGTCTAACGCGGCTCAGCCGCGTCTAAAGTACTGCATGCAGTACGTTGTCCTGTGACGCAGCGTTACAATGTAACGCAACGTGGGCACTGTGAACAGCCCCATGGTTTTTTCATTACTGTGCGGTGGGGTGCGTTACAGGCTGCTCTAACGTGCGCCTGTAACGTCCCACTGTGAAACCAGCCTTAACCTCCTTGCCGGTTATCCCGAGCTCAGCTCGGGGTAACCTGCGCAGGGGGATTTCTCAGGCCCCACTGGGCCGATTTGCATAAATTTTTTTTGTTACATGCAGCTAGCACTTTGCTAGCTGCTTGTAACATTCGATCGCTGCCGCTCGTCGCGGATCCGCCGCTACCCACCGCGCCGAGCCGCCCCCCCCCCCCCCGCCCCAGACCCCTGCGCAGCCTGGGGAATCAGTGCCAGGCAGTGCTGAGGGGTGGATCGGGATTCCCTGTGACGTCCTCGGTGACGTCATCCTGCCCGGTCGCCATGGCGACCGGGGAAGCCCTGCAGGAAATCCCGTTCTGAACGGGATTTCCTGCTTACTCTGATCGCCGAAGGCAATCGGAGTGGGTGGGGGGATGCCGCTGCTCAGCGGCTATCATGTAGCGAGCCCTGGGCTCGCTAGTCTCTACATGATTTGAGAAAAAAAAATTAAAAAAAAGTTCTGCGCTGCCTCCTTGCCGGCGAGAATTAGACCGGCAAGGACATTAAATAAACTCGAAACTTTATTATTATCTTTTAAACGTATACATTTCTAACTTTTTAAATGTTATCTATCTATCTATCTATCTATCTATCTATCTATCTATATATATATAAATTTGTATGTACTGCATGTGTGTATGTATGTGTGTGTATGTATGTGTGTGTGTGTGTGTGTGTATGTGCCGCGATCACTCAAAAACGCCTTGACTTGATTTCAATGAAACTTGGTATACAGATTCCTTACTACCTGGGATGATATGTTCTGGGGGTCTCGCGTTTCCCCTGCACACCTGGGCGGAGCTACAAATAGCAAATCAGATTTCACCCATTCATGTCAATGGAAAAATGTAAAAGGCTGCCATTCTCACAGTAATCAAGCCAGAGTCCCCACACTTGGCACAGTTGGTCACTTGGTGACCGAGGTTACAAATCTAGGAAAAGTGAGCAGAGCATTAAACAGTCAGTTGAAGTTCAGCCATTCATTTTAAATGGGAAAATGTAAACTGCAGCCATTCTTAGACTGTAAATCGCAGAGTTTTCAAACTTGGCATTGGCACAGTTGGTCACCGGGTGATTGGGATTAATATTCAGGAAAGTGGGTGGAGCCTAACAGCCAACATTTACATATTGATTTTCAAGGTGAATATTTAAACTGCTGCCATTCGTACACTGTTAATGGCACAAGCCTCAAACCTGCTACAGTCAGTCATTTGGTCACTGGAACTCAAATTCGCTAAAGAGGTGAAGCCACAAACAGCCAATCAGATTTCTTTGCTGGATAAACTGCTTCCATTCACACATTATTGATGACATGGACCTGAAAGCTCACAAATTTGGTCATTGAGTGACTGTGTGTCAAGGTTACAAAAAGTGGGTGGAGCCAACGTAAACTGCAGCTATTCTCACATTTTTAATGGCAGGGTTCCTAAACTTTGCACAGTTGGTCACTGCGTGACTGGGATTAATATTCAAGAAAGTGCCTACAACAGCCAATCAAAATTAACATATTAATTTTCAAGAGGAATATTTACATTGCTGTCATTCTTACTGGCAAAGGCCTCAAACCTGGTAAAGTCGGTCATAGGGTAACTGGTGTTCACATTCTAAAAAGGGGACAGAGCCACAAACAGACAATCAGATTGGTTTCATTTCCGTGGGAAAATTTAAATTATTGATGCCAAGGATCACAAAGCTCACAAACTTTGTCATTGAGTGACTGCATGTCAAGGTTAGAAAAAGTGGGTGGAGCTAACAACTAAATGTTTTTTACATGGGGAAATATAAAAAAATATATAAACTGCTGGTTTTCAGACTTTACACAGTTGGCCACTGGGTGACTGGGTTTAATACTCAGAAAAGTGGGTGGAGCCTACAACAGCCAATCACAATTCACCTATTGATTTTCAAGAGGAGTATTTACTTTGCTGCCATTCTTACACTGTTAATGGCAAAGGCCTCAAACTTGGTACAGTCGGTCATTGGGTGACTGGGGTTCAAATTCTGAAAAAAGACAGGGCCACAAACAGCCAGATTTGTTTCATTTCAGTGGTATTTATTTCTGGTCAGCTGCTCCCACTTAACAGTTTTGCCTTTGGTGTATATGCAGAGCCTCTGTTTGGGTTCAAGGTGCGTTTGTAGTTTCTGGGGGGGCTCAGCGCATCTTTGAGCAGAGGCCATTCAGGTGATGCGCTGGTCCCACTTTTTGCGCAATTTTCAATTTTACTTGGTAGCGCGCCCAGGCTATGCATATGCATAGGTAGGATTTAGTTAGTGTTAGGTCCCCTCCCATGGAGGAAAGACTTCTTCGACAGTGGGAGGGACAAGTACTTAACAAGTTGCATGCAAGCTGTTATAGGAAACTAACATCCTCCAAGTGGTAGACAGGTCATGTGTATGCTCAGTGTGTATTTTATCCCATAAGTGGGGCTTGCACTCTTTTGCAGGTAAGCACTCATCTGTTTTTAAGTAGTGCTGTTCATTTCTTTGCTGTATCTTGGAGTATACCTCGGCTGCGGTTGCTACTGGTTACTCCTTCTGTCTTGCGATTGTCTTGTCGCCAGCGGCGGTCGACAGGAGATCATTCTGTCTGTTTGGATCGCACTCGCCCTAGCGTTAGAGGCGGTGGATCCTTCTGTACTCAGTTTGGGAGTGTAGGCCAGAGCTGCGGTTGCTACTGGCTACTCCTTCTGTCTGTCTTGTCTGATACGAACGCTTGCTGTAGATTCGGTGAGGTAAACGTTTAGCAAGCGTTCGCGTTCTCTATTCCGTGTTTGTGTTACATTGGTTAGTTAGGTTGGCACGCTTATCACTGGGCGCCTAACGCGCGGTGATCGTGTCTCAAATGAGTTCGCTGTTGCAAATGAGTGCGGTGTTCACATTTAGCTAGCGTTTGTTATTTTCCTTGATGTTCTGATCATTGTTGTTTGCTGTGCCTTTGTTGCTACACTTGTGTTCTGTCTTTCTCGGTCTTGTGTCAATATTGACAATCGCCACTCTTGCGACTGCATTTCCACTTTGTTTCTGCAGTTGTGTGTTCACCGTCACTGGGTGGCGACTAGATTGGTGGACACACATACATTCTGTCCCTGTGCTCATTCTCATTAGCAATCGTTATCTCTTGCGATTGCGTTCTAACTTGGTTTCCGCTGTTGTGTGTTCGCCGTTGCTGGGTGGCGACCAGATTGGTGGACATACATACATCCCATCTCTGTGCTTATTCTGTCTTGTGTCGCTGTTAGCAATCACCATCTCTTGCGATTGTGTTCTCACTTGGTTTCCGCTGTTGTGTGTTCGCCGTCGCTGGGTGGCGACCAGATTGGTGGACATACATACATCCCATCTCTGTGCTTATTCTGTCTTGTGTCACTGTTAGCAATCGCCATCTCTTGCGATTGCTTTCCCACTTGGTCTTCACTGTTGTGTATTCATCGTCGCTGGGTGGAGACTAGATTGGTGGACACACATACATCCTGTCTCCGTGCTCTCTCTCTTTAAGGGCTATCTTGCCCTGCATTGCTTTCCCTCGTACAATTCCTATCTGGCATCTGTGGCAGTACAGAGGGGTTGTTCCTCTGTTCTCCACAGCTCCATCTGCCGGCAGGAATTCCCCTCTACAGGTGCATTGCACCGCAGCTGGGTTGACTCAGATTATACGCGTGTGGAGGATTTCCGCAGTGTCAGCGCGCATCCTGTGCGCTGACCACAGAAATAATTCCTCAATCGTTACACTGGGTGACTGGGATTAATATTCAGAAAAGTGAATGGAGCCTACAACAGCCAACGATAGAGACCTCAAACCTGCTACAGTCAGTCGTTAAGTGACTGGGGTTCAAATTAACTAAAGTGGGCGGAGCCACAAACAGGTAATCAGATTTCTTTGCTGGATATACTGCTTCCATTCATACAATTTTGATGCTAGGAAGCTGAAAGCTCACAAACGTGGTTATTGAGTGACTGTGTGTCAAGGTTACAAAAAGTGGGTGGAGACAAATACAAATTTCACTGGGAAAATATAAACTGCAGCCATTCTTACACTGCTAATTTTAGGGATCTCAAACTTTGCACAGTTGGTCACTGGATGACTGGGGTTAAAGTGGACCCAAATTAATAAAAATACAAGATTTCAGAAATAAAATCTATTTTCCAAATTATAATAATAAATAGCAGCCTTTTTTCAGCTGCATGATGACAAATATAAAATATTTTACGTTTATTGGAGGAAACCCTCCCTTCCTTTCAAATTGCCGGGACAAAATCCGGCCGATGGAGTAAGTGGTGTCTGGCAATGGAGGAATTGCTAATGGCTGCCCCCAGTATAACCCTAGTTATGAAAAGAGAAGGGTGAAAAGCATGCACTGAAATGCTCATAGGTTTGCAGCAGTGTTTATTTATCTTTGTATGTGTCAGAGTGGTGCAACTAAATATTTTTAATTAAAAAACATGTTTGGTTTGGGTCTGCTTTAACATTTTATAAAGTGGGTGGAGCCTACAACAGTCAATCAAAATTCACCTATTGATTTTCAAGGGGAATATGTCAACTGTTTCCATTATTACACTGTTAATGGCAGAGGCCTCAAACCTGCTACAGTCGGTCATTGTGTGACTGGGGTTCCAATTCACTAAAGGGGTACAAACAGCCAATCAGATGTATTTGCTGGATAAACTGCTTCCATTCACACAATTGTGATGCCAGGAACCTGAAAGCTTACAAACTTGGTCATTGAGTGACTGTGTCAGGGTTACAAAAAGTGGGCAGAGCCAAATACAAGTTTTACTGGGAGAATATAAACTGCAGCCATTCTAAAGGCTCATACACACATCAGACCATAGTCTTTTGAAAATGAAAGATCACAGACCAATTTTACCCCCTTCCATGTAGTATGAGAGCCATACCTACACCGTCTATTCTATGGAGCTGAACTCCCCATCAGACAGAAATCTTTGCAAGATGCTGCACACAAAGATGCTGCACACATTCAAAAGATCATTATCTGCAAAATATCTGTTCCTGCAAAAGGTCCGTTCCTGCAAAATGCATTCATAGTCTATGAGATCTGCAGATCATCATACACACCTTGTTTAACAGACATTCATCTGCAGATCAGATCCACCAGGATGGATTTTCAGATCTGCGGATGATTGCTTGATCTGCAGATGAATGTCAGTTAAACAAGGTGTGTATGATGATCTGCAGATCTCATAGACTATGAATGCAATTTGCAGGAACGGATCTTTGGCAGGAACAGATCTTTTGCAGATAATGATCTTTTGTGTCTGTACAGCATCTGTGTGTGCAGCATCTTGCAAAGATTTTTTTCTGATGGGGAGTTCAGCTCCATAGAATAGACTGTGTAGAGCATGGCTCTCATACTACATGGTAGGGGGTAAGATTGGTCTGTGATCTTTCATTTTCAAAAGACTATGGTCTGATGTGTGTATGTGGCCTCAGACTCAGAGTTCTCAAACGTTGCACAATTGGTCACTGGAGGACTGGGATTAATAATCAAGGAAGTACGTGGAGCCTACAAAAGCCAATTCAAATTCACCTATTGATTTTCGTGGGAAATATTTAATTTGCTGCCTTTCTTGCACTGTTAATGGCACAAGCCTCAAACCTGATACAGTTGGGCATTGGGTCACTGGGATTCAAATTCAGAAAAGGGGGTGGAGCCAAAAACAGTCAATTAGATTTGTTTTAAGTCAATGAAAAAATACAAATTATTGATGCCAAGAACCCCAAAGCCCACACACTTGGTCATTGAGTGTTTGTGTAGTAGGGTTAGAAAAAGTGGGCAACGCCGGGTGGGCCGAAATTTGGCATCGAAATTCACATTTACGCATCGTAATTGTAATACAAAATTTCGGGGAAAATCGTAATTGATTTCGTATGTAATAGTAGTATTTCATAATTTTGCTAAATTTTTTGTGTAATTTCCGCAAAATTTTGTACCGAATTTAGCGGTTAATAGCAAAGCCCCATACATGCTATTACTACCAAAATTGGTACATATGTTAAGGAAAATATTAGATACAAGGCAGAAAAAGAATTTTTCAAAAATACATTGTCGTTTTTGAGAAAATCAATTTTAAAAATGCAAAGAAAAATGGTTGTTAAACTGTCATTTTTAAAAGTTTAAAAACCATTTTTTCTTTGCATTTTTAAAATTGATTTTCTCAAAAACTATATGGTCTATTTGGAAAATTCTTTTTTCCCTTTTACCCTCTACTCTCTTTAACATAGGTAGCAATTTTGGTCTCAACAGCATGTATGAGGGCTTTGCTTTTAACCTCCAAATTTGGCACAAAATTACGTGAAATTTCACGACAATTACACACATTTTTATGTGAAATTACGAAGGACTATGAAATCATTTTAGTTTGCAAATCGTAATTACGTATAATTACAAAAATGTACGTAAAATTTACCGAAATCGTAATTTTGCTGATTACTGTCATCACCACTAATGATAGAATGGACCACCTTGGTTTACATGATAAAATATCTTTTGCTTTTGAATTCCTTCTGATATTTGTGACTAGGGGGTGTGGCTAGATGTGTGGCAGGGGCGTGTCTCAAAGTGTGCCTGTTTCTTAAGATAAAGTATATCTTAGTCTTAAATCAATTCAGTAATTGACATGTGTGTGGGGAGATACTCATAGGCTTACTGCACCTCCCATGGCCTGGCATATGTCTCTGTTTAGATGTAAAGATGTGTCGTCCAAAGTCATGGTCGGCGGGGTCGGCGCAGGCACAGTATGTCCACTGAAGTATGCGCACACTCCTGTGGGAAGATATAGCCAGAGCACATGCCCTCTGACCTGGACATACTACGTGTGCATGCACAGTATGGCCACTTGCTTAAAAACAAGAAGAGAATCGAGAGCCCAATATGGTGCAGTATTGTCAGGTAAAATTAAGAGTTCAATACAATTTTATGTGTATATACTCACAAACACGGGTTACCCATAGGCAACCACTTTAAACGCAGGTGGGGAGCATTAGGACCTGACCCCACTCAGGTTAAGAAGTCGCTCTCTGTAGATAGCAGATGGGAATGCATCCCTCCACCCAGGGTGGACTAGAAGATCAGCAAAAGCTCGGTGTACAGAGGCACCAGAGTAGAGTAAAACATTTTAAAAAACGTTTAAAAGCAGAGGGGGATGTTAGGGTGGACTTACCTCCCTCTTACAAAAAAGAAAACTCACTTGAGTCTCGATAAAACAGAATTGACAATTAATTTATTCAACTCCACAAATGCAACGCGTTTCACGGGCGTGAACCCACTTCCTCAGGCAAAAATGGGAGCAAAACTCGGTGGGTCAAGCAGTAGGTATGAGCACCTATGTCTCTGCCTCTGCCTTAAAAGGAAATAAATATGGTGGCCTCCATATACATCTTACTACAGTTTTCCTTTAAGGACTAAGGAGTTGGGAGGTATGGCCCCATTGCGTTACTATGGTATTGTAACACAACGTGCACAAAGGTTCCTAAACAGACATTTATGTGACAGTGGCTAAATGGAACCTCTATAAAGATAAAAAACAAACTCTGCAACTAAGAGTCTCCAAACAACCATGAGAACATTGGTGCCTGGAAGTCTGGCTTTTCACATTGCTGACATTTAGCATTTCATCTTTATTCGTGTGAATCTTGTTCAAAGAAGATTCCTTTTACCTCCTTGTTACATAACCATTGCACCCGTGCTGACATTTTTTTAGTAGTTATCAACAAAGTAAAAAGAACAACACAATAAGCGTATGTTTAAAGAGACTCCGTAACAAAAATTTCATCCGGTTTTCTTCCATCCTACAAGTTCCAAAATCTATTCTAATGTGCTCTGGCTTACTGCAGCACGTTCTACTATCACCATCTCTGTAATAAATCAACTTATCTCTCTCTTGTCAGACTTGTCAGCCTGTGTCTGGAAGGCTGCCAAGTTCTTCAGTGTTGTGGTTCTGTGATGCATCTCCCCCCTCCAGGCCCCTCTCTGCACACTGCCTGTGTGTTATTTAGATTAGTGCAGCTTCTCTCTGCTCTATTATCTTTTACAAGCTGGATAAATCCTCCTCTGAGCTGGCTGGGCTTTCACATACTGAGGCATTACATACAGGCAGAGCTGTCTGCACTCTGCAGGAAGAAACAGCCTGACACTTCAGTGGAAGATAGCTGCAGGGGGAAAGAAACACACAAATGATCTATTGAGATTAAAAAGGAAGGCTGTATACAGCCTGCTTGTGTATGGATGTATTTTCTATGTGTGGACATACTGTACATCAACCTACTTCCTGTTTTGGTGGCCATTCTGTTTGTTTATAAACAAACTTTTTAAAACGGTTTTTAACCACTTTTAATGCGGCGGGGAGCAGCGATATTGTGACAGAGGGGAATAGGAGATGTCCCCTAACGCACTGGTATGTTTACTTTTGTGCGATTTTAACAATACAGATTCTCTTTAAAGCATTGCACATTAATTTGGGCACCAGATATTATTTTAATTATTTACCAATATTCTACTATCTGCCTATTACATCCTATCCTCACACTAGCCTCTCCCCATCTATGTCTAGCACTAACTTACTCCCACCTATGCCACCGCTATTTCTGCTTTCCCCACTGCTCCACCGCTGCTATTTCCACTGTCCCCACTGCTCCAACGCTCCTATTTATGCTGTTCCCACTGCTCTACCATCGCTATTTCCGCTGCCCCCACTGCTCCACCGCCGCTATTTCAACTGCCCCCACTGCTCCACCGCCGCTATTTCCACTGTCCCCACTGCTCCACTGTCACTGTCCCCAAAGCTCCACCGCCGCTATTTCCACTGTCCCCACTGCTCCACTGCCACTATTTCCACTGTCCCCACTGCTCCACCGCCGCTATTTCCACTGTCCTCACTGCTCCACTGTCGCTATTTCCACTGACCCCACTGCTCCACCGCCACTATTTCTGCTGTTCCTGTTGCTCCACCGCCACTATTTCCACTGTCCCTACTGCTCCACTGTCCCTATTTCCACTGTCCCCACTGCGCCACTGCCACTATTTCCACTGTCCTCACTGCTCCACCGCCGCTATTTCCACTGTCCCCACTGCTCCACTGCCACTGTCCCCACTGCTCCACCGCCGCTATTTCCACTGTCCCCACTGCTCCACTGCCAATGTCCCCACTGCTCCACCGCCGCTATTTCCACTGTCCCCACTGCTCCACTGCCACTATTTCCACTGTCCCCACTGCTCCACCGCCGCTATTTCCACTTTCCCCACTGCTCCACTGTCGCTATTTCCACTGTCCCCACTGCTCCACCACCGCTATTTCCACTGTCCCCACTGCTCCGCTGCCACTGTCCCCACTGCTCCACCGCCGCTATTTCCACTGTCCCCACTGCTCCACTGCCACTATTTTCACTGTCCCCACTGCTCCACCGCCGCTATTTCCACTGTCCCCACTGCTCCACTGTCGCTATTTCCACTGACCCCACTGCTCCACCGCCACTATTTCTGCTGTTCCTGTTGCTCCACCACCACTATTTCCACTGTCCCCACTGCTCCACTGCCACTATTTCCACTGTCCCCACTGCTCAACCGCCGCTATTTCCACTGTCCCCACTGCTCCACTGCCACTGTCCCCACTGCTCCACCGCCGCTATTTCCACTGTCCCCACTGCTCCACTGCCACTGTCCCCACTGCTCCACCGCTGCTATTTCCACTGTCCCTACTGCTCCACCACCGCTATTTCCACTGTCCCCACTGCTCCACTGTCGCTATTTCCACTGACCCCACTGCTCCACCGCCACTATTTCTGCTGTTCCTGTTGCTCCACCACCACTATTTCCACTGTCCCCACTGCTCCACTGCCGCTATTTCCACTGTCCCCACTGCTCCACTGCCACTATTTTCACTGTCCCCACTGCTCCACCACCGCTATTTCCACTGTCCCCACTGCTCCACTGCCACTATTTCCACTGTCCCCACTGCTCCACCGCCGCTATTTCCACTGCCCCCACTTCTTCACCACCGCTATTTCCACTGTCACTATTTCCACTGTCCCCACTGCTCCACCGCCGCTATTTCCACTGTCCCCACTGCTCCACTACCACTGTCCCCACTGCTCCACCGCCGCTATTTCCACTGTCCCCACTGCTCCACTGCCACTATTTCCACTGTCCCCACTGCTCCACCGCCGCTATTTCCACTGTCCCCACTGCTCCACTGTCGCTATTTCCACTGACCCCACTGCTCCACCGCCACTATTTCTGCTGTTCCTGTTGCTCCACCACCAATATTTCCACTGTCCCCACTGCTCCACTGACGCTATTTCCACTGTCCCCACTGCTCCACTGCCACTATTTCCACTGTCCCCACTGCTCCACCGCCGCTATTTCCACTGTCCCCACTGCTCCACTGCCACTGTCCCCACTGCTTCACCGCCGCTATTTCCACTGTCCCCACTGCTCCACTGCCACTGTCCCCACTGCTCCACCGCCGCTATTTCCACTGTCCCCACTGCTCCACTGCCACTATTTCCACTGTCCCCACTGCTCCACCGCCGCTATTTCTACTGTCCCCACTGCTCCACTGTCGCTATTTCCACTGTCCCCACTGCTCCACTGCCACTATTTCTGCTGTTCCTGTTGCTCCACCACCACTATTTCCACTGTCCCCACTGTTCCACTGCCGCTATTTCCACTGTCCCCACTGCTCCACCGCCGCTATTTCCACTGTCCCCACTGCTCCACTGTCGCTATTTCCACTGACCCCACTGCTCCACTGCCACTATTTCTGCTGTTCCTGTTGCTCCACCACCACTATTTCCACTGTCCCCACTGCTCCACTGCCACTATTTCCACTGTCCCCACTGCTCAACCGCCGCTATTTCCACTGTCCCCACTGCTCCACTGCCACTGTCCCCACTGCTCCACCGCCGCTATTTCCACTGTCCCCACTGCTCCACTGCCACTGTCCCCACTGCTCCACCGCTGCTATTTCCACTGTTCCTACTGCTCCACCACCGCTATTTCCACTGTCCCCACTGCTCCACTGTCGCTATTTCCACTGACCCCACTGCTCCACCGCCACTATTTCTGCTGTTCCTGTTGCTCCACCACCACTATTTCCACTGTCCCCACTGCTCCACTGCCGCTATTTCCACTGTCCCCACTGCTCCACTGCCACTATTTTCACTGTCCCCACTGCTCCACCGCCGCTATTTCCACTGCCCCCACTGCTCCACTGTCGCTATTTCCACTGTCCCCACTGCTCCACCGCCGCTATTTCCACTGCCCCCACTTCTTCACCACCGCTATTTCCACTGTCCCCACTGCTCCACTGCCACTATTCCCACTGTCCCCACTGCTCCACCGCCGCTATTTTCACAGTCCCCACTGCTCCACTGTCGCTATTTCCACTGACCCCACTGCTCCACCGCCATTATTTCTGCTGTTCCTGTTGCTCCACCACCACTATTTCCACTGTCCCCACTGCTCCACTGTCGCTATTTCCACTGTCCCCACTGCTCCACTGCCACTATTTCCACTGTCCCCACTGCTCCACCGCCGCTATTTCCACTGTCCCCATTGCTCCACTACCACTGTCCCCACTGCTCCACCGCTGCTATTTCCACTGTCCCCACTACTCCACTGCCACTGTCCCCACTGCTCCACCGCCGCTATTTCCACTGTCCCCACTGCTCCACTGCCACTATTTCCACTGTCCCCACTGCTCCACCACCGCTATTTCCACTGTCCCCACTGCTCCACTGTCGCTATTTCCACTGACCCCACTGCTCCACCGCCACTATTTCTGCTGTTCCTGTTGCTCCACCACCACTATTTCCACTGTCCCCACTGCTCCACTGATGCTATTTCCACTGTCCCCACTGCTCCACTGCCACTATTTCCACTGTCCCCACTGCTCCACCACCACTATTTCCACTGTCCCCGCTGCTCCACTGCCACTGTCCCCACTGCTTCACCGCCGCTATTTCCACTGTCCCCACTGCTCCACTGCCACTGTCCCCACTGCTCCACCGCCGCTATTTCCACTGTCCCCACTGCTCCACTGCCACTATTTCCACTGTCCCCACTGCTCCACCGCCGCTATTTCTACTGTCCCCACTGCTCCACTGTCGCTATTTCCACTGTCCCCACTGCTCCACTGCCACTATTTCTGCTGTTCCTGTTGCTCCACCACCACTATTTCCACTGTCCCCACTGTTCCATTGCCGCTATTTCCACTGTCCCCACTGCTCCACCACCACTATTTCCACTGTCCCCACTGCTCCACTGCCACTATTTTCACTGTCCCCACTGCTCCACTGCCACTATTTTCACTGTCCCCACTGCTCCACCACCGCTATTTCCACTGTCCCCACTGCTCCACTGCCACTATTTCCACTGTCCCCACTGCTCCACCACCACTATTTCCACTGTCCCCACTGTTCCATTGCCGCTATTTCCACTGTCCCCACTGCTCCACCACCACTATTTCCACTGTCCCCACTGTTCCACTGCCACTATTTTCACTGTCCCCACTGCTCCACCGCCGCTATTTCCACTGCCCCCACTGCTCCACTGTCGCTATTTCCACTGCCCCCACTGCTCCACCACCGCTATTTCCACTGTCCCCACTGCTCCACTGCCACTATTTCCACTGTCCCCACTGCTCCACCGCCGCTATTTCCACTGTCCCCACTGCTCCACTGTCGCTATTACCACTGACCCCACTGCCCCACCGCCACTATTTCTGCTGTTCCTGTTGCTCTACCACCACTATTTTCACTGTCCCCACTGCTCCACTGCCACTATTTCCACTGTCCCCACTGCTCCACCGCCGCTATTTCAACTGTCCCCACTGTTCCATCGCTGCTATTTCCACTGTCCCCACTGCTCCACTGTCGCTATTTCCACTGTCCCCACTGCTCCACTGTCGCTATTTTCACTGTCCCCACTGCTCCACCGCCGCTATTTCCACTGCCCCCACTGCTCCACTGCCGCTATTTCCACTGTCCCCACTGCTCCACCACCGCTATTTCCACTGTCCTCACTGCTCCACTGCCACTATTTCCACTGCCCCCACTGCTCCACTGCTGCTATTTCCACTGTCCCCACTGCTCCACTATTGCTATTTCCCCTGACCCCTTGCCACTGTTTCCACAGTCCCCACTGCTCCACTGCCACTATTTCCACTGTCCCCACTGCTCCACCGCTGCTATTTCAATTAACCTCACTGCTCCACTGCCGCTGTTTCCAATGTCCCCAATGCTCCACTGCCGCTGTTTCCAATGTCCCCACTGCTCCACTGCCACTGTTTCCAATGTCCCCACTGCTCCACCGCTGCTGTTTCCAATAGCCCCACTGTTCCCCCGCCGATATGTCCGATGTCCTCACTAGTGTTGGGCGAACATCTAGATGTTCGGGTTCGGGCCGAACAGGCCGAACATGGCCGCGATGTTCGGGTGTTCGACCCGAACTCCGAACATAATGGAAGTCAATGGGGACCCGAACTTTTGTGGTTTGTAAAGCCTCCTTACATGCTACATACCCCAAATTTACAGGGTATGTGCACCTTGGGAGTGGGTACAAGAGGAAAAAAAAATTAGCAAAAAGAGCTTATAGTTTTTGAGAAAATCGATTTTAAAGTTTCAAAGGGAAAACTGTCTTTTAAATGCGGGAAATGTCTGTTTTCTTTGCACAGGTAACATGTTTTTTGTCGGCATGCAGTCATAAATGTAATACATATAAGAGGTTCCAGGAAAAGGGACCGGTAACGCTAACCCAGCAGCAGCACACGTGATGGAACAGGAGGAGGCGCAGGAGGAGAAGGCCACGCTTTGTGAGACACAACAACCCAGGCCTTGCATGAGGGCAAGAAGCGTGCGGATAGCATGCTTTGTACCGCCATGCAGTCATAAATGTAATAAAGATAAGTGGTTCAATAAACAGGGACCACGCGGCAACGCTAACCCAGCAGCAGCAGACGTGATGGAACAGGAGCAGGCGCAGGAGGAGAAGGCCACGCTTTGTGAGACACAACAACCCAGGCCTTGCATGAGGGCAAGAAGCGTGCGGATAGCATGCTTTGTACCGCCATGCAGTCATAAATGTAATAAAGATAAGTGGTTCAATAAACAGGGACCACGCGGCAACGCTAACCCAGCAGCAGCAGACGTGATGGAACAGGAGCAGGCGCAGGAGGAGAAGGCCACGGTTTTTGAGACACAACAACCTAGGCCTTGCATGAGGACAAAAAGCGTGCGGATATAGCAGCAATGCTTTTTGCCGCCATGCAGTCATAAATGTAATACAGATGAGAGGTTCAATAAACAGGGACCGGAAATGCTACACCATCCCAGATGTTCATTGGTCATGTTACTTGGTTGGGGTCCTGGAGTGTTGCGTAGTCATTTCCAATCCAGGATTGATTCATTTTAATTTGAGTCAGACGGTCTGCATTTTCTGTGGAGAGGCGGATACGCCGATCTGTGATGATGCCTCCGGCAGCACTGAAACAACGTTCCGACATAACGCTGGCTGCCGGGCAAGCCAGCACCTCTATTGCGTACATTGCCAGTTCGTGCCAGGTGTCTAGCTTCGATACCCAATAGTTGAAGGGTGCAGATGGATTGTTCGACACAGCTACGTCATCTGACATGTAGTCCTTGACCATCTTCTCCAGGCGATCGGTGTTGGAGGTGGATCTGCACGCTTGCTGTTCAGTGGGCTGCTGCTGCATGGGTGTCAGAAAATTTTCCCACTCCCACTGCCGATACCGTTCCCTTTTGGGCACTAGCTGCGGCTTGCGTTGTTTGCTGCCCTCCTGGTCGTCCTGGGTTTGCGGAAGTCAGTCTGTCTGCGTACAACTGGCTAGAGGAGGGGGAGGATGACAATCTCCTCTCTAAAGTCTCCACAAGGGCCTGCTGGTATTCTTCCATTTTGACCTGTCTGACTCTTTCTTCAAGCAGTTTTGGAACATTGTGTTTGTACCGTGGATCCAGAAGGGTATAAACCCAGTAATTGGTGTTGTCCAGAATGCGCACAATGCGTGGGTCACGTTCAATGCAGTCTAGCATGAATTGAGCCATGTGTGCCAGAGTCCTACCAGAATCCTCATCATCCTCTTGTGAGCGTTGTGATAGTTGTTGTGATGCATCATAGTCGTCACCTTCCTCCTGGTCTGCTTCTGCTGACCATTCGCGTTGAATTGTGGAAGTCCAACGTGCACCGCTCTGGCCCTCATCAGTGGTGGCATGAAATTCCTGCTCCAACTCCAGCTGTTCCTCCTCCTCTTCTTCGTCATAGCTGCTGGGGCCAGCGTTCCCTGAGGTGGATGGCCTGATGTTGGTACCATCACGCTGATCGTTTTCTCCTTCAGATTCCCCCAGTTGCATCATGACAGCTGTTTCCTTGATTTTCAACATTGACCTCTTCAGTAAACACAGCAGTGGTATGGTAATGCTGACTGAAGAGTTGTCACTGCTCACAAGCAACGTGGATTGCTCAAAATTTTGGAGGACTTGGCAGAGGTCCAACATGTTGGCCCAATCGGATCCACAGAAGCTTGGCAGCTGTCCGGATGCGCCTCGGTACTGCGCCGTCATGTACTGGACCACTGCACTCTTCTGCTCACAAAAGCGTGCTAGCATGTGCAGCGTAGAATTCCAGCGCGTAGGGACATCACACAGCAAGCGATGGTGGGGGAGATTGAAGCGCTCCTGCATCTTGGCGAGTGCCCCCGAAGCAGTACTGGAATTTCTACAATGTTTGGCCACTCGACGCACCTTCAACAGAAGATCGGCCACGCCTGGGTATGTCCTCAGGAACCGCTGAACTACTAGGTTCATCACGTGCGCCAGGCAAGGGATGTGTGTCAGCTTAGCCAACCTTAAAGCGCGAATGAGATTACTCCCATTATCACACACAACCATGCCCGGTTTCAAGTCCAGCGGTGCCAGCCACAAATCTGTCTGTTCCTTTATTCCCTTCCAAATTTCCTCCCCTGTGTGCTGCTTATCCCCAAGGCAGATCAGCTTCAGCAACGCTTGCTGACGCATGCCAACAGCTGTGCTGCACTGCTTCCACGATCCTACTGCTGCTGGGTTAGCGTTTCCGGATGAGGTACAGCTTTGAGATGCGTTGGAGGAGAAGGAGTCAGAGAGGTAGGTGCTGCTGTTGTTATCCAGTGGGAGGGACGGCGGTGCAGCTGTTTGCGGCGTGGGCAACACCCGCGCCGTAGCAGGTGAGGAATCGCTGCCAGGCTCCACAAGGTTCACCCAGTGCGCGGTAAGGGAGATGTATCGACCCTGGCCGAACGCACTCGTCCAAGTGTCAGTGGTGAGGTGAACCTTGCAGGCAACGGCATTCTTCAAGCTTCGGGTTATTTTGCTGACCACGTGCTCATGCAACTCAGGCACTGCAGAGCGCGCAAAGTGGTAGCGGCTGGGAACCACGTAACGTGGGATGGCCACTGACATCATGCCCTTGAAGCTGTTTGTCTCCACCACTCGATATGGCAGCATTTCGCAGGCCAGAAGCTTGGCTATGCTGGCTGTTACTGCCACGGCCCGGGGGTCATTTGCTGGCAATTTCCTCTTGCGCTCAAACATCTCCGACACAGACAACTGAACCGTAGCGCTGCACACGGAAGGGCTGTTGGTTGTTGTGTTTGATGAACACTGGGAGACCTCAAGAGCACTACTCCGGAAAGTGACAGTGTCAGCGTCGTCTGATGTTTGTGAATGTTGTGAACCACGCAATGGCTGGGCTACTGCTGCTGCTGAGGCGGGTCTGGTGGTGAGTCTGGTGAACCCAAGGGAGGCAGTGTTGCTGGTACCCTGTCCTGCCGCGTTTGCCCACAGAGTGGGATGTTTGGATAGCATGTGGCGGCTCATGCTGGTGGTGGAGAGGTTGTTAATACTTTTCCCCCTGCTCAGGCGAGTCTTGCACACCTTGCAAATCGCCATGGTAACATCCTCAGTGCAGTCTTCAAAGAAAGCCCAGACTTTGGAGCACCTGCCTCCTTGCTGGCGATTTCTGTTTCCTCCTCTTTTGCCTCTCACTCTAACTTCCACGCTTGTGGTGCCTGAAATTGCGCGCCGCCTACCTTGTGGCACAAGGCGAACTCGTGCAGCAGTGGGTTCTTCAACAGACTCATCTGTGCTGCTGCTACTACGGCGATGTTCTCGTTCACAAATAAAATCTGGGTCTCTGTCCACATTGTCCATACCCTCCTCTTCCATCTCCTCAAACTCGTCATATGTCATTGTGGGGGGCCGCCGCCGTGGAGTAGAGCTCCCCAGAACAACCTCTGCGCAGCTCACTCCAACGTCGTCTTCCAGATCTTGTCGGCCGACCTCCTGCAATTGCAACCCCTCCTGCCCAACTTGCTCTGGGATTTGGGTTTCCGAGTCCTCCTCGGACTCGCCTTGTATTTCAGTGCGCGGTGCATTTCCCACAGTTAATGGTTGTGAATCTGGGCACAACATTTCTGGCTGTTCCTCCATTGACCTTTCATAGGTGGAAGTTTGTTGGGCTGGGAATAGCTCCTGCGAATACCCCATTGTGTCCTGAGGTAATTCATAGGACTGGTTATCTGGCAGTTGTGTGCGTGGTGTCGCTGCCGGTTGTGTCAGCTTTGTGCCCACTGGCTCCTTGTAACTGGCTGAGGACTCGGACCTCGTGCGTGATGTGCTGGTGCTGCTTAACCCACTGCTGGACGCTTGAGAGGTCATCCAAGTAATTATCTGGTCCTGTTCTTTTGGATTTGTGAGGGTTGTTGTCCTGGACAACATGGGCGGTATTGAGTGGGTTTTCTTGGGTGCTCCCCTGTGGCCTGTACGTGAACCGTCAGGGGAAACACCTCTTCCCTTGCCCCTTCCTCTTTCACCGGATTTCTTCCTCATTTCACTTATCCTTACAGTACACGCTGACTGGCAGCAGTACAGTGGCAGTACAGAAATGCTATACAGTACCACTATTCCCAGCAGCGACACAGAGCACAATGCTATACAGTGGCGGGTGAGCGGTGTACTACTGTTCCCAGGCCCAGCAGACACAGAGTGGAAGTAAACACAATGCTATATAGTCTGGCTGAGCGGTGTACACAGAGTGGCAGTACACACAATGCTATATAGTCTGGCTAAGCCGTGTACACAGAGTGTCAGAAAACACAATGCTATATATAGCGTGGCTGAGCGAGGTGCACAGTGGCAGTACACACAATGCTATATTAGTCAGGCTAAGCCGTGTACACAGAGTGTCAGTAAACAATGGTATATAGTCTGGCTGAGCGGTGTACACAGAGTGTCAGTAAACAACGGTATATAGTCTGGCTGAGCGGTGTACACAGAGTGGCAGTAAACACAATGCTATATATAGCGTGGCTGAGCGAGGTGCACAGTGGCAGTACACACAATGCTATATAGTCAGACTAAGCCGTGTACACAGAGTGTCAGAAAACACAATGCTATATATAGCGTGGCTGAGCGAGGTGCACAGTGGCAGTACACACAATTAGAGTTGGGCCGAACCTCCGATTTTAGGTTCGCGAACCGGGTTCGCGAACTTTCGCGGAACGTTCGGTTCGCGTTAAAGTTCGCGAACCGCAATAGACTTCAATGGGGATGCGAACTTTGAAAAAAAAAATAATTATGCTGGCCACAAAAGTGATGGAAAAGATGTTTCAAGGGGTCTAACACCTGGAGGGGGGCATGACGGAGTGGGATACACGCCAAAAGTCCCCGGGAAAAATCTGGATTTGACGCAAAGCAGCGTTTTAAGGGCAGAAATCACATTGAATGCTAAATGACAGGCCTAAAGTGCTTTAAAACATCTTGCATGTGTATACATCAATCAGGTAGTGTAATTAAGGTACTGCTTCACACTGGCACACCAAACTCACCGTGTAACGCACCGCAAACAGCTGTTTGTACTAGTGACGGCCGTGCTGGACTGGTGCGCACCATGGCGAGAGTGCAGGTTTTGGTGGCTTTACAGCCCATATGGTCGGCCTGGCTGATGTAGCTGAATGACAGAACAGTGACTGTCCAGCTGATCAAATTTGGTCTGACCACAATGAAGCAACGACCTTATTATCTTTTGTGTGCCCCCCGAGACACTCATCTAGGCGCCGGTCATTGCTTCATTGTGATACGCAAGCCCCTTCACCACGGCAAGGTAATGATCACGAAGGGGAATGGGCGCATGTACATGCCTTTTCTTTTGTTGTTGCAGCTGCCCTCAGTGCAGCCAGAAAAATTAGGCAGTCATGTACACGCACCATAAAAATTATTACAGCGGCCGCTGCTAGCAGCGGCCTAAAAAATTCAGCAATCCGCCTGGAGTCCCGGACCCTGTTGGTGGTGGCGGAGAAGGTAGTGAAGCGGCCTGCAGGCAGACATGCTGTGTGGAGGGACTGGGAGCGACTTAGTCTTTTTGGGGCAGGCCAGGCAGCCAGTCACACGGCGTGCAGGCAGAGATGCTGTGTGTGCGGGGACTGACTTAGTCTTGGGGCGGGCAGCAGCCCTCCGGGATCCATGCCTCATTCATTTTGATAAAGGTGAGGTACTTAACACTTTTGTGACTTAGGCGACTTCTCTTCTCTGTGACAATGCCTCCAGCTGCGCTGAAGGTCCTTTCTGAGAGGACGCTTGCGGCAGGGCAGGAGAGAAGTTGGATGGCAAATTGGGACAGCTCTGGCCACAGGTCAAGCCTGCGCACCCAGTAGTTCAAGGGTTCCTCATCGCTGTTCACAGCAGTGTCTACATCCACACTTAAGGCCAGGTAGTCGGCTACCTGCCGGTCGAGGCGTTGGTGGAGGGTGGATCCGGAAGGGCTACGGCGAGGCGTTGGACTAAAGAACGTCCGCATGTCCGACATCACCATGAGATCGCTGGAGCGTCCTGTCTTTGACTGCGTGGACACGGGAGGAGGATTAGTGGCAGTGGTACCTTGCTGGCGTTGTGCCGTCACATCACCCTTAAAGGCATTGTAAAGCATAGTTGACAGCTGGTTCTGCATGTGCTGCATCCTTTCCACCTTCCGGTGAGTTGGTAACAGGTCCGCCACTTTGTGCCTGTACCGAGGGTCTAGTAGTGTGGCCACCCAGTACAGCTCATTCCCCTTGAGGTTTTTTATACGGGGGTCCCTCAACAGGCAGGACAGCATACAGGTATACAGTGGCGGGTCCACTGAACAGAACAGGTATACAGTGGCGGGTCCACTGAACAGAACAGGTATACAGTGGAGGGTTCACAGAACAGGTATACAGTGGCGGGTCCACTGAACAGAACAGGTATACAGTGGCGGGTTCACAGAACAGGTATGCAGTGGCAGGATCACTGAACACAATAGGTATGCAGTGGCGTGTTCACTAAACAGGTATACAGTGGCGGGTCCACTGAACAGAACAGGTATACAGTGGCGGGTCCACTGAACAGAACAGGTATACAGTGGCGGGTCCACTGAACAGAACAGGTATACAGTGGCGGGTTCACAGAACAGGTATACAGTGGCGGGTCCACTGAACAGAACAGGTATACAGTGGCGGGTTCACAGAACAGGTATGCAGTGGCAGGATCACTGAACACAATAGGTATGCAGTGGCGTGTTCACTAAACAGGTATACAGTGGCGGGTCCACTGAACAGAACAGGTATACAGTGGCGGGTCCATTGAACAGAACAGGTATACAGTGGCGGGTCCACTGAACAGAACAGGTATACAGTGGCGGGTTCACAGAACAGGTATACAGTGGCGGGTCCACTGAACAGAACAGGTATACAGTGGCGGGTTCACAGAACAGGTATGCAGTGGCAGGATCACTGAACACAATAGGTATGCAGTGGCGTGTTCACTAAACAGGTATACAGTGGCGGGTCCACTGAACAGAACAGGTATACAGTGGCGGGTCCACTGAACAGAACAGGTATACAGTGGCGGGTCCACTGAACAGAACAGGTATACAGTGGCGGGTTCACAGAACAGGTATACAGTGGCGGGTCCACTGAACAGAACAGGTATACAGTGGCGGGTTCACAGAACAGGTATGCAGTGGCAGGATCACTGAACAGGTATGCAGTGGCAGGATCACTGAACAGGTATGGAGTGGCAGGATCACAGTACAGGTATGCAGTGGGCTGAGGGCTCACTGAACAGAACAGGTATGCAGTGGCAGGATCACTGAACAGGTATGGAGTGGCAGGATCACAGTACAGGTATGCAGTGGGCTGAGGGCTCACTGAACAGAACAGGTATGCAGTGGCAGGATCACTGAACAGGTATGCAGTGGCAGGATCACTGAACAGGTATGCAGTGGCAGGATCACAGTACAGGTATGCAGTGGGCTGAGGGCTCACTGAACAGAACAGGTATGCAGTGGCAGGATCACTGAACAGGTATGGAGTGGCAGGATCACAGTACAGGTATGCAGTGGGCTGAGGGCTCACTGAACAGAACAGGTATGCAGTGGCAGGATCACTGAACAGGTATGCAGTGGCAGGATCACTGAACAGGTATGCAGTGGCAGGATCACAGTACAGGTATGCAGTGGGCTGAGGGCTCACTGAACAGAACAGGTATGCAGCCAGGAAGAAGTTAAGCCTAACTAATCTTTCCCTATATTAGAGACTGCAGCAGCTCGCCCTACTCTCACTAATGCAGGCACACGAGTGGCCGTAATGGCCGCCGCTGCCTGCCTTATATAAGGGGGGTGGGGCTCCAGGGGCTAGTGTAGCCTAATTGGCTACACTGGGCCTGCTGACTGTGATGTAGAGGGTCAAAGTTGACCCTCAGTGCATTATGGGGCGAACCGAACTTCTTCCGCAAAAGGTTCGCGTGCGGTACCCGCACGCGAACCACCTACGTTCGCGCGAACCACGTTCGCCGGCGAACCGTTCGGCCCAACTCTACACACAATGCTTTATAGTCAGGCTGAGCCGTGTACACAGAGTGTCAGTAAACAATGGTATATAGTCTGGCTGAGCGGTGTACACAGAGTGTCAGTAAACAACGGTATATAGTCTGGCTGAGCGGTGTACACAGAGTGGCAGTAAACACAATGCTATATATAGCGTGGCTGAGCGAGGTGCACAGTGGCAGTACACACAATGCTATAGAGCCAGGCTAAGCCGTGTACACAGAGTGTCAGAAAACACAATGCTATATATAGCGTGGCTGAGCGAGGTGCACAGTGGCAGTACACACAATGCTATATTAGTCAGGCTAAGCCGTGTACACAGAGTGTCAGAAAACACAATGCTATATATAGCGTGGCTGAGCGAGGTGCACAGTGGCAGTACACACAATGCTATATATAGCGTGGCTGAGCGAGGTGCACAGTGGCAGTACACACAATGCTATATATAGCGTGGCTGAGCGAGGTGCACAGTGGCAGTACACACAATGCTATATTAGTCAGGCTAAGCCGTGTACACAGAGTGTCAGAAAACACAATGCTATATATATAGCGTGGCTGAGCGAGGTGCACAGTGGCAGTACACACAATGCTATGTATAGCGTGGCTGAGCGAGGTGCACAGTGGCAGTACACACAATGCTATATATAGCGTGGCTGAGCGAGGTGCACAGTGGCAGTACACACAATGCTATATATAGCGTGGCTGAGCGAGGTGCACAGTGGCAGTACACACAATGCTATATTAGTCAGGCTAAGCCGTGTACACAGAGTGTCAGAAAACACAATGCTATATATATAGCGTGGCTGAGCGAGGTGCACAGTGGCAGTACACACAATGCTATATATAGCGTGGCTGAGCGAGGTGCACAGTGGCAGTACACACAATGCTATATATAGCGTGGCTGAGCGAGGTGCACAGTGGCAGTACACACAATGCTATATATAGCGTGGCTGAGCGAGGTGCACAGTGGCAGTACACACAATGCTATATTAGTCAGGCTAAGCCGTGTACACAGAGTGTCAGAAAACACAATGCTATATATATAGCGTGGCTGAGCGAGGTACACAGTGGCAGTAAACAATGCTATATATAGTGTGGCTGAGCGAGCGGTGTACTACTGTTCCCAGCAGCGACACACAATGACTGGGGGGGACCCTGGCTAGCGTGGCTGGAGAGCGAACTACCCTGCCTGCCTACCCAAAGCTAAACCCACAGACAAATGGCGGAGATATGACGTGGTTCGGGTATTTATTTACCCGAACTACGTGACCGTTCGGCCAATCAGAGCGCGTTCGGGCCCGAACCACGTGACCCGTTCGGCCAATCACAGCGCTAGCCGAACGTTCGGGGAACGTTCGGCCATGCGCTCTTAGTTCGGCCATGTGGCCGAACGGTTTGGCCGAGCACCGTCAGGTGTTCGGCCGAACTCGAACATCACCCGAACAGGGTGATGTTCTGCAGAACCCGAACAGTGGCGAACACTGTTCGCCCAACACTAGTCCTCACTGCTATGGTGTCTGGCTGTGCAATAGCCAAAACACCACTGTTTTCACCAAACTGCAGCGCCCACATTCCTGGATGTAGTTGGTATCTTCAGGATGTAATTTTGGCACATGGTGGCAAACAGCTTTAATAGAAAATGATTATTTCTTCCTGTGATACAATGACAGCAGCCATGTTGTTTGTAAACATTACACAGAGGCAGGGTTATCTGTATCTTGAGCACTCAGCCTGTGAAAAAAACCTAATCCCCCTTCCTCCCTCCTCCCCTCTGCCTCTGAAATCAATGGCTAGTAACACCTCCTCCTGCCCAGACTGAGCTCCCATGAGCCCTTGCTACTGTCAAGGCTCTCTGAAATCCCGCAGGTGTGGTTTATTTAGTTTATAGGGAATTAGAGTATTAAAACAAAAACAAAAAAGTATTTGGCTTGAGGAATGCCCTATAAACAATAGGATAGGAACACAATTATGCAATGAGTAAAAGTTCACCTCGGATCCACTTTAACCCCTAGAGACCCAAATATAGAAAAAAACTTCAAAAAATTTTTTTCAACCTTTCACATGTTGTTATAGGAGGCTTGTGATGCCTAAATCAGGGTTTTATTTTATTTTGACATTTTAGTAACTTTTTGGGAGGATGTTGTAAAATTGCAACGCTGGGCTTGTAGAGTAGCAGAATTTCAATAGTATCACTTACACTGTAAACACATGTAAGGAACAATTAAGTGTTTTTTTTACTTTACAGTTTATAAAGACCCACATAAGTTCATGTATATACACATATACACAATAACAATAGTATAATAACGAAAAAAAGTAATTTTTATTATCAATTTAATACAAAAAATGAGTATCATATAAAAAAAACCCCACTGGATCCAGACCATGGCCTCAATTCATCAAGTGTTACCGAACGCTTACCAAATGCTTTATCGAGCGTTCGGTAATTTAGCGCGAGCATGTAGCATATGTTTTATGCCGATTTAGGTTCCCTTTAAGCAATGTGGACACAAATGGAGATTTACTTATTTATTAATTGTCAGGGAGAGGGGGGCTAGTTTAGGATGACTGCTTAAAGCCAAAACTGTGCAGTGCTCTATGGAAAGGGGAGGCGGAGATATGTGCATGTCACGGAATAGCCGTGAGAAACGCAGGTGAATCTAGAGAATTCACAGTCGCTTTCCTGATCGCTCCCTGTCGGATCTGTGTAGTCAGGCAAGCGATCCGAAAATGACATTTTTGTGTTGTTTTAAATCCAGAGATCTGTTCCCCTGTGAGCCAAAGCAGTCCCCTCACCCCTCCGGAATGTCGCACGTGGCTGGACTCCCTGTGGGGCCCAGCTCATTCCCCCTACAGCAGATGTCCCCATGAAAAGGACCAGGAAACTGTCTCCACAGGGGGGCCATAGAAAGCCAGCCGATCCGGCACCGAGCATGGGCCATAAGGAAAGCATGGGTGATATGATTTCCTGTCGGCATACGAAAACCGTATGTCGCACAGCTATAAAATTCATATCGTCTTGTCCGGTAAAATCTGGCCATCGTGCTGATATGAAATTCCTTGGGATAGACCGTCCGGTTATCGAGATATGAATCTTCTCAGGAGCCTGACCCGCTGGCTTAGCCGTGTCTGATGTCATATTAATCTGTATTTTCCAACAAGTCTGAAGCTGTTACCCCCCTAAATGTAACATGTATGGTTCAGGAGTTACAGCAATTCATAAGTTTAGCTCTAAAATCTCTCAGAGGGAATGAACTGTCATTTGCTGGTAGCTCAGAGGGGGCTGGCACTGCCACACCCCCAAACCAGCTTCATCAAAAGCACAGAGCCAGCAGGCGGGCTGGAGTCCTCCACACTGAACCATCTTGCACTCATCAGATGCCAGCTTGAGGATATGCTGGCATCCACCTGGTCTGAACTCTGGACTTTGAAACCAAGGACTTTATGATTCTTCCCACAATAAGGACATCTTTCCAGGAACTAAGTATTTTTCTCCCTTCTTTTATTTTTCATACTGGCTATTACTGTTTTAATAATTGTTGATTTTCATAATTGTCTGTATATATTAATTATTTATATTGCGTGAATAAACGACTTTTCCCAAGTCATTCACTGTTTCGCTACCCTGCTTATCAGCACACACAGAAATGATCCCGGGTCTCTGAAGATACGCTACTGTTTGTTTGTTGTTGGCTAGACAGAATATCGTGTGTTTAACCGTTTTATTCGCAGGATTAGTCAGTCAGTTAGTGGGCCCCACGGTCCCATAGTAACCGCGGTGGTGGCAGTTTACTCTGAACCAGTAGGTGACGTTGTAATTACCCGTGTCTCACAGGCTCCCTTCTGAGTTGTCTGCGGCTAATTCTTAACGGTTCCTGCGCATTGACTGCGACCAGAGTTCGCACGATCTGTGCGCTGGCACCGTTTAGAAGGCTAAGTGCGGTCAGCCACAAGGGCTCCTGTGACAGTGTTAGGCAGCGGTTGGGACCTGTGTTGTGCTGAAAGTATCTACGATAGCGCTAGCGCTATCGAGAAACGAACTAATTCGTTGGTGTAGCTGGAAGGCAATATATTTTTTATATATACAGAGAGACTGTGTAGCCAGTACCCCTCCCCAAAAGTTTTATTTTATTTGGCATGGAAATGTCCGGGAACTACCAGAACATGTGCCTAGCAGACCTGGAAAATCTTTGCGAAGAGAGGGGCATTGGCATCCTCCGCAAGAACAAACGGGACCTGATAGCAGACTTGTCCAGATGGGATGCCCAGCAACTGCGGGAGCCGGGAGTGTCCGCTGAAGTGGATACCAGCCCATCTGACAGTCTAGGGGAACCAGAGACTGAGACTCCTGACCGTACAGAGGTTGTGCATCCTGAGGGCCCTGCATCAACAGTTACGCAGGAGAATGTCAGTGTGGACCCCAACCCCAGAGTTTCTGAAAGTACTCGCCTGGAACCGGCCAGTACTGGACTGTCCATGGGTGCTGACCCGGTAATGCAGCAGGCATTACAAAAGCTGATGGAGACTGACCTGGAAAAGTACATGCAGTACATGGAAGCACGAGAGGAACGGGAGCGCCAATCTGCAGAACGCAAGGCTGCTGCTGCTGAACGCCACGCGGAGAGGGATGCCGCTGAGCGAGAACGGGAGCGCCAACGACAGCATGAGCTAAACATGGCAAAAGTGCAACAGGCCAGCCGGAGTTCACCGCCCAGCCTCCCTGCTGAAGGAGCTGCAGCACCCGTAAGTGCAAAATTTAAATTTGCTAATATTGAAAAAGACACAGACATTGACTTGTTTTTGCGGTCTTTTGAAAAAGCATGCCGTCAGTATCGTCTGTCCCCAGACCAGTGGGCCAGACATCTGACACCTTTGCTGCGCTACAAAGCGCTTGATGCTTTCGCAGAATTGCCTGCGGAAAAGGATAATGATTATGCTGCTATAAAAGACGCTATCCTTACTAAGTACCAGCTGACGCCAGAAGCCTATCGGAAAAAGTTCAGGGCCTGGCAGAAAAAGTCTTCTGATTCGTACCGAGATGTGGCCAGCAGCTTGCTCACCACACTCCGCCAGTGGACACTAGGCCTCACCAAAGGGTCTTATGGCGTCCTGGAGGACTTGATAGTCCTCGAACAATTTCTGAACATTTGCCCTGCTGATGTACGACAGTTTGTGTTAGAACGCAGGCCGGCTTCAGCCACTGTCGCTGCAGACCTTGCTGAGACTTTTGCAACTACCCGGGTGGCTGATACCCGCAGAACTGTCCCATCCAGCTGGAGAGGAGGTCAGCCCAATACCTCGGCAGACCCTCCTGCCCCTGTGAGCCGTCCTCCACAGAGGCCACCCAGCGCAGCTGCTGCACCCAGGCCTGCAGCGCCTGGAGAGGTCACCTGTCACTACTGCCGCCAGCCCGGACACATGAAATTCGACTGTCCGGAGCGGAGACAGACACCACCAGCACCTGGATCATCTGCATCACCTGCACCTCACCCACAGCAGAGGCAATCCGCCAGCGAACCACAGCCTGGATCATCAGATGTTGTCCTGTTTGCCCGCGGAAAGGAAATCCGCGACCGAACCGACCAGCAGCAACTTGTTAGAGTGAACGGCAAAGTTGTCACCGGATTCCGAGACACCGGAGCTGACCTCACGTTAGTTCACTCACACCTTGTACCAAAGGAGAGCATCAGCTCCAGCCGATCCCTTGCCCTTACTGGAGTAGAGGGCACCCTTTTCCACATAGCCCACGCAAAAGTGAAGCTGGATTGGGGAGTGGGAGGAGTCCAAGAACGGGTTGTTGGGGTTATGAAGGATCTCCCAGTCCCTGTGTTGCTAGGGACTGATTTGGGCAAGCTTGTGTCCTACTATGAACCTGCCACGACTGCCTTGTCGCTCACGGAAGGAGACGGACTCTCCACCCACCACCAGGTACTTTATACACTTGGGGGAGCACCAGGGGGAGGCGGGTTGAATGTGCCCAGTTCAAGGGTACCAGGTTCAATAGTGCCTGCTTCAAAGGCACCTGAGTTTGATGTACAGACTGTCTGCTGTGATGATGCTGTAACTGTACCTGAGTTTACTGTACAACCTGTCTGTAATGGAAAAATGTCTATACCTGTCAATGTCATTACTGCATGCAATGATGACTTGAGTAATGTCCGTCTGTGCCATTCTGACAGTGTACCTGTGCTAGCAGTACCGCGCAGCTGCACTGCTCAGAACCCGAGCTCAGAACAGGTGGAGGGGGTTCCGGCCTCCTCCCCCTCCTCTGACCGCAGGGATGAGACCTTTCCGCCGCTGCCCTCGTGTGACATGAGCCAGTTGGCTGAAACTGACAGCGCCGTATTCTCAGCCGCACTACAAAGTGACCCAAGCCTGGAGGTGCTCAGGCAGCAAGCCGCTGAGCCCCTCGCAGACGGGGCCGCTTTCAAGGTGTACTGGGAAGGTGGGAGACTGTACAGTGAGTCTGTACAGCCCCCTGCAGGTAGATCCCACGCGAATACCAAATGGCTTGTGGTCCCGAGTGCGTTCAGGGGACATGTGCTGAAATCCGCACATGGTAATCCTCTGACAGGGCACTCAGGGGTCCGCAAGACACTTGCCGGTATTCGGAAACAGTTTTATTGGCCCCGGATGAACAGGGATGTAGCAAACTACTGCGGAGCATGTGCCGTCTGTCAGGAGCTGGGAAGGTCCAGGGATTCCCGCGGGGTTCCCTTAGGTCCACAGCCACTTAGCAGGGGAACCCTGCGTGGGCTGGCTGTTGACCTAACCAACCCACTGCCCGTTGTCAGCAGTCCCGGCAGACACCACGTCCGACTGCAGTGGCGCAAACGCCCTGTCCAGAACGGTCCATGTCGGGTCAACCCTGAGGGTAGCAGACCGCGACCGGTCCAGGGGAACCGAGCCACAGGCTCCAATAGGTTTCCCTGCCGCACCGGCAACCCGAGACCCGTCAGCCAGGTTGGCCGACACCGGAACGCTGATGGGCTGTCCTGGTGTCAGGGGGAACTAGGCCCAACAGCGCCAATGGCTGCTACGACGGATGTCTTGCTGACAACCCTCTACACAGCGTCAGGAAAGGGAGGTGTCACGGAATAGCCGTGAGAAACGCAGGTGAATCTAGAGAATTCACAGTCGCTTTCCTGATCGCTCCCTGTCGGATCTGTGTAGTCAGGCAAGCGATCCGAAAATGACATTTTTGTGTTGTTTTAAATCCAGAGATCTGTTCCCCTGTGAGCCAAAGCAGTCCCCTCACCCCTCCGGAATGTCGCACGTGGCTGGACTCCCTGTGGGGCCCAGCTCATTCCCCCTACAGCAGATGTCCCCATGAAAAGGACCAGGAAACTGTCTCCACAGGGGGGCCATAGAAAGCCAGCCGATCCGGCACCGAGCATGGGCCATAAGGAAAGCATGGGTGATATGATTTCCTGTCGGCATACGAAAACCGTATGTCGCACAGCTATAAAATTCATATCGTCTTGTCCGGTAAAATCTGGCCATCGTGCTGATATGAAATTCCTTGGGATAGACCGTCCGGTTATCGAGATATGAATCTTCTCAGGAGCCTGACCCGCTGGCTTAGCCGTGTCTGATGTCATATTAATCTGTATTTTCCAACAAGTCTGAAGCTGTTACCCCCCTAAATGTAACATGTATGGTTCAGGAGTTACAGCAATTCATAAGTTTAGCTCTAAAATCTCTCAGAGGGAATGAACTGTCATTTGCTGGTAGCTCAGAGGGGGCTGGCACTGCCACACCCCCAAACCAGCTTCATCAAAAGCACAGAGCCAGCAGGCGGGCTGGAGTCCTCCACACTGAACCATCTTGCACTCATCAGATGCCAGCTTGAGGATATGCTGGCATCCACCTGGTCTGAACTCTGGACTTTGAAACCAAGGACTTTATGATTCTTCCCACAATAAGGACATCTTTCCAGGAACTAAGTATTTTTCTCCCTTCTTTTATTTTTCATACTGGCTATTACTGTTTTAATAATTGTTGATTTTCATAATTGTCTGTATATATTAATTATTTATATTGCGTGAATAAACGACTTTTCCCAAGTCATTCACTGTTTCGCTACCCTGCTTATCAGCACACACAGAAATGATCCCGGGTCTCTGAAGATACGCTACTGTTTGTTTGTTGTTGGCTAGACAGAATATCGTGTGTTTAACCGTTTTATTCGCAGGATTAGTCAGTCAGTTAGTGGGCCCCACGGTCCCATAGTAACCGCGGTGGTGGCAGTTTACTCTGAACCAGTAGGTGACGTTGTAATTACCCGTGTCTCACAGGCTCCCTTCTGAGTTGTCTGCGGCTAATTCTTAACGGTTCCTGCGCATTGACTGCAACCAGAGTTCGCACGATCTGTGCGCTGGCACCGTTTAGAAGGCTAAGTGCGGTCAGCCACAAGGGCTCCTGTGACAGTGCATAATGCAGAATTAGTTGCATTACTTTGCACATCTAATATATTTCAGTAGCATCACCTTTGACTCATGTTTATTAAATTTTTCAAGCATTTTGCAATATTTCTGTATTTTTTCGTGCTGCAGCGATGATTTTTTCCGTGTGTGATGTGCGATTCACATGTGATGTAAGTCAATAAAAATGCGGAAAAATCGCATTTGTTATGTGAAAATCCCGTCCCATTTTACAGTTATTCGGATACGTTCTCATGTAAATTAACTACATTGGCATGCACACACCAATCCCAATCAGACAGATCACACAAAAATCAAAAACAAAACAAACACAACACAAAATTGCAGAGGAAAAAAGCAAATGCAAAATGTAAGATCTGGTATGTACAAAACATGAAGAATCAATGTGCATTTGCACGGATAACTGTGAGCAGCCTAAAGGGATATTCTACATGTTTGTCAATTTACTTTTGCTTTATGTATTTTATGGAAATATTTCTTTTGACATTTATGGTGCTTTTAAGATAATCTGGGAGATAGCTCTAGAAACAAACACAATAAACCAGGTATGATCCTCTAATAAAGGAGTACAAACTACTGTACTGCCCGTATAAAATGGCACCACCCACTAACTCATGACCTAACAAGGCTTCATGCCTTTCCCCTGTGTTTCACCTCCAATCCATTATTTCTCTTTTCTTTCTGATGTTTCCGCTCTCTTATTCCTCTTGCCTCTCTCCCCATATGTTCCTATCTCCTCTCCTTTATTTCTTGTGCCTCTATTCCCCCATATTATCCCTTCTGTGTCCTCTCCACCATACCTTCTGTGTCCTCTCCACCATACCTTCTGTGTCCTCTCCACCATACCTTCTGTGTCCTCTCCACCATACCTTCTGTGTCCTCTCCACCATACCTTCTGTGTCCTCTCCACCATACCTTCTGTGTCCTCTCCACCATACCTTCTGTGTCCTCTCCACCATACCTTCTCTCTCCTCTCCACCATACCTTCTCTGTCCTCTCCTCCATTTATTTTTCCTTTTTACCTAAGACCTTCTATCTTCTCTACTCCTCCATCATCCCTTCACTTTCCCTCACTCCCTCAACCTCCTCTCCTTCCCCCTCCCCGCATATAATCCTTTCTATTTCTTCTCTGATTCTCTCCTTTATTTCCCTCTCCTTTCTTACCTGTTTCATCCCCCCCCCCCCTCAGTTATCCTGCTGTACACTATATTATTCCTTCTTTACTCTCATCCCTTTTATCTCTTTCTTCTCTCCGCCTCCGTTAGCTTTTATTTTCGCTCCTCTCTTTAATTCCCCTTACCTCGTAGTCCCCTATTTCAACTTTTTTTCCTCTCAAGGGGAGAACCCCCCCCCCCTTTTCCTTTCCCAGTTCATAGAGTTTATATTCACCATTTTAAATCCATACAAATAGTTATATAGTCTACAGGGGCGTAGCAGTAGGGGTTGCAGAGGTTGCGACCGCATCAGGGCCCTTGGGCCAGAGGTGCCCCGAAGGGCCCTCCCTCAAATACAGTATTATCTCTCTATTGGTCCTGTGCTCATAATAATCACTTCTACAGATACTTTGAATAGTGGTAATCATTAACAAGCTGTTCCCCATCCCCTTCTTGCACCTCTGACACTGTAGTTGCCACTGGCAGATTTTGCTAGGTGCAAGCAATCAGCTTGCACCTGCATGTTAGAGCCGTCCCTGAAGGGTATTTCCCTCAGGTACTGGCTCTTGTCTGTTTAATTTTGCAGGTGTGCAGGGTTTGAAGGAACAGCCTATGGGAAGGGAGCCAGCAGTATATAAAGGGTCGGCTGCGTGGATCCTGCAGCCGACTGAAGCAAGCGTCTGACATCCCCCCTCCCAGTTATAGTTACGCTGTCGCGGTCATTGGGGTACCTTCTGGGTAATGTCACCCTGCGGGCGGACATTTGGTTAATAAAGTTGTGTGATGTTTTACTTGTTCAGTTATTAAATAAAACAAAAAATTCAATTGTTTATTATGGAAACATCTTTTGGTTACCCCAAAATAAATGGCCGCGGCCTTTTCGCCAACTGTTGTTTGTGTGTTTATTTATTATGATGCTATGATTTGTCTATATGAATGGGATGTGCAATAACATGGTGCGTCGTATCAATTGTTATGTACAGAGTGCTTGGGGGGCCCCATAGTAAAACTTGCATCGGGGCCCACAACTCCTTAGCTACGCCACTGATAGTCTAGATAGGGATAGTGTGGTCACACTGAAAACAAATTGCATTAACTAATCAGTCAGGGACTCAGGGATCAGAAGTTGTTATACTTATTATTAAAAGAAACACTATGATTTTGTTTATCTCTTCCCTTTTAGTACATTAAAAAACAAATGTAACACCATATAATGTGCTGTTATTGATATGTTATATACTGCTGCCTTTAGAGGGCATAGTTCCTTTAAGACTGCAGAGAATTCTGGAAGAGAGGCTGGAGTGAGCAGAGGCTGCTGGGAGCTGAGGTGTGGCTGGTGTGCCTAGAACCTGGTAGAGATGCGAAGTTCGGATCTTTTCAATGATCCGGATGATTCGAATCGGATCATTGAAAAGATCCGGATCTTTGATCCGAATCTTGGATCATTTTACAAGGGAAGTGCTGAGGCGCCAGGTGCTATCTGGACATACTGCTGTTGTGTGCTCCTTCCTATAATTGCCTGATGAAGCGGGTTTGACCTGCGAAACGCGTTGCGATCCTAATTGGAGTATACCAATAAATTTCCCTTTTGTGAATACACAGTCGTTGTGTCTGCTTATGGGAGGTGAGTCCACCACTGCCTCCTAAGCAATAATTTTAAAACTTTTAAATATTGTTTTTATCCTTTTGGCGCCTCTGTTCTCTATCATAATACTGATTGTATCCACCTTTGGTGGAGGGGGATACCCCTTCTTCTTTTTCAAGCCTACAGAGAGCGACTTCTTAATCCTGAGTGGGGACAGGCTAATCTCCTCACCTGCCTACACAGTGGTTGCCTGGAGGTAACCCTGGTTTGTGAGTATACAATTCATACTCTTTCTAATAATCCAATTATCTTGACATACTACACCATATCGGGCTCTCGGTTCTTCTCTTTTTCCTTTTACAAGGGAAGCATTCGGGGGTGAAATGACTAGCAGGACAGGAGAAGGGGAGGGGGTGGACACACAGAGAAGGGGAGAAGATGGACAGAGGGCAGGGAGTGGACAAAGAAGGGAGGAGGGATGAGCAGAAATGTTTGTTTGCACACAATACCAACATGCTGCAATCATGCTTTACATATATTTCACCTATATGTTCATCTGTATACTCCCAACTCCCATTCCCCAAAGCATTCCCAGAAGTGAAGTGCAGCTGTTTAGAGCAGTGCAGGAGGATCATATTGCACAGCAATCACAGTGCCTGCCCTGTCCTAGCCCAGCATGCTGCCTGTATTGTTACTGAGCTGTGCCAAAAGTTTCCAATGTGTTCACTGTGCACAACTACGGAACAGACAGCCTATAATGAGCAGCACATTTCAGCCAGTATTTGTGCTCTACACATATCTGGCAGTGGCACCAATGTCCCCTCTCTCTCATCTACCTGTCCCTGCAAGGCTGGCTCCCCTCCAACAGAGCGATCCATCTCTGCTTTGCTTCCTTCCAGGACCCCGTTGCCCGCTGAGAGGGGGCGTGCCGCTCCTGGCCCCGCCCCCTTTGCGATCCGAATCACTCATTTTGATGATTCGGATGATTCGACTCACAAAATAGATTCGGATCAAAGATCCGAATCGTTCATGATCCGGACAACACTAGAGCCTGGGAGTGAGGTCTGGAATGACTGGGACTGGATCTTCAGGCCTAAATCCATGGTAACAGTAAAAAAGGGCGCAGGAGGCTAGTGGACAAAAAGGGCGCCGCCATTCACTCCCATAATAAATATCGTTTAATGGGCGCCCAACAGGAAAAAAGGGCGCCGGAGAAAAATAACGTTTTAAAAGCGGCGCCCGGAGACTTAATGTTTTATAACTGCTCCTCATTATCACACATTATTTAATGATTTATAAATGTTTTAATATTATTTTTAAACGAAAAACCGCACAATATTTTTTTGAAACGTTATTAACCCATTCAGGTTCCGTGGTTTTCACGAGAGAAATGTTCACCTCCCATTCATTAGCCTATAACTTTATCACTACTTATCACAATGCACTGATCTATATCTTGTTTTTTCCGCCACCAATTAGGCTTTCTTTGGGGGGTACATTTTGCTAAGAGCCACTTTACTGTAAACGCATTTTAACAGGAAGAATAAGAAAAAAATGGAAAAATTCATTATTTATCAGTTTTCAGCCATTATAGTTTTAAAATAATACATGCCTCCATAATTAAAACTCACGTATTGTATATGCCCATATGTCCCGGTTATTACACCGTTAAAATTATGTCCCTATCACAATGTATGGCGACAATATTTTATTTGGAAATAAAGGTGCATTTTTTCCATTTTGCATCTATCACTATTAACAAGTTTAAAATAAAAAAATATAGAAATATTTCATCTTTACATTGATATTTAAAAAGTTTAGACCCTTAGGTAAATATTTACATGTTTTTTTTTTTTTAATTGTAATGTTTTTTTTTTTTTTAATACAAAACATTTTATTTGGGTACTTTTGGGAGGGTGGGAGGTAAACCATAGATTTATAATGTAAATGTGTGTTAATTCTTTCTTTTTCTTTTTTTCAGGTGTAGTATTACTTTTTGGCCACAAGATGGCGGCCATGAGTTTGTTTACATGACGTAGCCCGATACATTGATTCCTTGGCTACCGAATCCGCGGCCGGGAGTGCGCGTGCACGCGCACGATCGGCCGTGGGAGCGCGTGGTAGGGCGCATGGTTCCTGGACGTAGAAACTACGTCCAGGAACCAAAATAGGTTAATGCTTATCACAGGGGGGTCTTAGGTTTAGGCACCACCAGGGGGGTCTTAAGTTTAGGCACCACCAGGGGGGTCTTAGGTTTAGGCACCACCAGGGGGGTCTTAGGTTTAGGCACCACCAGGGGGTCTTAGGTTTAGGCACCACCAGGGGGGTCTTAGGTTTAGGCACCACCAGGGGGGTCTTAGGTTTAGGCACCACCAGTGGGGTCTTAGGTTTAGGCACCACCAGGGGGGTCTTAGGTTTAGGCACCAATACGGGGGTCTAGGGGTTAGGGGTAGGTACAGGGAGGGTTACTTACTAATTTTTTTTTAAACGTTATTATACGTTTCACTTTTTAAACGGAAGATTAACATTTTCACAATTGCCGATTTCATGAACATTATTTAATGATTTATAACTTTATAAAACATTATTTTTAAACGAAATATAGTACGTTATCCATGTTTATCGTTTAAAACCCCGCGCCCTTTTTTCCCAGCGCCCCTTTTTAATGTACGCTAAATCGATAGGACTGGCTTCCATTTGATTGCTGAGTGTGAAGAAGGGATCCTGTGACACAGATTTGCTGCACCCTGAGCTGAATCTTGCTGCTGGATCTTGGGGAAAGGATACAGCTGCCAGGCCAGAACTGTGTGAACCTGTGAAGTTGGTGGAGTCTGGATTGTACAAGCCGTGTGGACTTCAGAAGGAACCATTTTAGCTGGATTACAAAGAATCTCAGTCTCCTCAAAATTTCTGCCTGTGAGTTCTGCACCTGCTGAGTGACCATTATCAGGGACTGGCCCTGCACCTCATGGTAGGAACTATCTTTGCAGTGATAAAGGGGCAGTAACCTGGCTGAGAGGTTTAGGAGTCATACCACTCCTCTTACAACAAACTGTGGACAGTGCATGTCAGGACTGTTTGCCATAGCCTGCCATTCTGAACTATAGCCTGGTTAACCTGTCCCCTCTCACATCACTGGCATCTATGCTGTTATTGCTGAGTGCATCAGGAGTCTACCTGCGGCTGCAGCTTTTTCACAAGGCGCCCAACTGTGCACATAATGTTCCTTAAAGGGGTACCCCGAGTGCAGAACTGCATTATAGCCCACTGGCCAGTCGGGAGTTAAATAAGGTTGTGCTACTGATTGCATTTTCTTAAGTTTGTCTCTTTGCTATGGTTGTGCGTCTTTCGCCAGTGTAGTGTGCACTTCTTTACAGTGACACTGGAGGGGTGCAAGAGGTTACTACCGTGTGTTGATTGCAGTTTATTAAGCTTGTCCATTTGCTGCGGTGCGTTCTGCGCCAGTCTAGTGTACTCTTGTTTAGGAGTAACACTGGAGGGGCGCAGGAGGTGGCTACTTTGGACATACACTTTTGATGCACTTTGAATGTGTGAAGCATATTACTTTTATTGTTATGATCTTGCTGAGTTAACAAGTGTTTGATCAGTGCTATATTTTCTATTGCTTACTTCACCCCATTAGATCACGTTGGTCTGTGGGGAATAAATATATTGATTGATACTGGTGTCTGCATGATTCTGGGAGGCAGGGTGCCACTGGAGGCGGTATCCACTAAGAGGCCCCGTTACATTAATTAGCGATCCAGTCTGTCTCGCTACACAAGTGACCTGGTTAATCTGACAAAAGTATGTTGTATCCATGTACACAGATGTCTTGCACATTTACCGTCCCTTGACCCTCTGTCTTAGGATAACAATTGGACTGCATTTCTGTGATTGAACGCTTTTTGTTGTTACCCTCCCAGTGGCCAGCAGAACTCAAAGTTAAGATCAGTCAATGGAATGGAAACCGTAACCAAGCATTGAACTTCATCCCAATCAGTAGCTGATACCCCCTTTCCCAAGAGAAATATATTCCTTTTCACAAACGGATCATCAGGGGGCTCTGTATGGCTGATATTGTGGTGAAACCCCTCCCACAGTGTGATGTCACTGTGCCTCTTTAAAGAGGAACTCCAGCCTAAACAAACATACTGTCATTAAGTTACATTAGTTATGTTAATTAAAATAGATAGGTAATATAATCTCGTATGCACCCTGTTTAAAAAGAACAGGCAAATGTTTGTGATTTCATGTGTGCAGCCATCTTTTTGGTTGAAAGGAGGTGACAGGGAGCATGAGACACAGTTCCAACTGTCCTGTGTGCTGATCACCCCACCCAGTTGCTAGGCAATGTGAACAACAACATAGGAAATCCCATCATGCTTTGCACGGCATCAGGGTAAAAAGCCCGGGTAGTTTTCCTTGATGGGGCTGAGCTTAGCTAAAAAATGCAGCTAAAAATGATGCTTTGGTAAGAAAAACAAAGTTCTGATGCTGTGATACGGTTAAAGAAACACCAAGCCTTTTCAGTTCTGCTGAGTAGATTTTTAGCCCGGAGGTTCACTTTAAAGAGAACCTGTACTGAGTAAAAATATTTAAAATAAACACATGAGATAACTTCAAATGAACATTGCATAGTTACCTTGCCATCAGTTCCTCTCAGAAGCTCACCATTTTCTTCTGACAATAATCCCTTCCAGTTCTGACAATATTTTGTCAGATCTGAAATATATCAGTTGCTGTCAGTAAAATATCAGTTGCTGTCAGTTATAGCTGAGAGGAAAACTGATGTACCAGGTAATGTCCATGTTTCCCTATGGCTCAAGTGGGCGATGTTACAGTTTGACTGTGTGCTGACCAGAAAGCTGTTATGGGTAATGGCCATTTTCAAAATGGAGGACGGAAAATTCCCTTGATCACAGTGAACAAATAGGATGCGGGACAGGAGAAAGACACTGAGGAGTAGACTACTTGGAAGGTAAGTATGACTTGTGTATGCTTATTTTGACTTTTAATTTTCAGTTCAGGTTTTCTTTAAGGTAGTCATACATCTAGCAATTCTGAATCAATTGACAAAGCAATTGACTTTATTAAGGAAACGGCTTCAGTATGGTAGATCGAAAATCGATGGACTAGTGGCCCACACACTACAAACGATAGTCTATGCAATTCACCTTCACTAATTGATCCGAACCATGCTGTGTCTCTATGCTTTGAATGCAAAAAAATGTATTCAGAGTAGATCAAATGACGTGAACAGTAGCCTGTGCGAACGACCGATATCTTGCATCCGGCTCGATCCACCAAGCTGGTTGATTCGACATGATATTAGCCACTTTTCATTGACTGAACATACTGAAACACTCAATTCTCTCTGGATTCTATAAGATGATCGAATCAAATGGTCGATCGTACAGCCACATCATTAGATGTATGGCCACCTTTAGAGTTATCATGCCAAATCACCCCCCGCCTCCATCCCACACACACACACATTGCTTAGTACCTCTGCTTAGCCAATAGCAGGACATTAGCAGCTAACACCTCAACTGTAAGGATCATGTGACGTGTTTCCAGTAATCAGCTGACACAGGCAACAGCATTAACCCCACCCACCAGCTCGGAGACTGTAGTGGGGCTAGAGTGATGATGTCCGCAGGGCAAGCAAATCTATTTCAAAGTACTGAATTAGTAACATGTTTTTTTAATATGCTCCTAATAGAACCTTAAAGAGACTCTGTAACATTAAAAAGATCCCCTGGGGGGTACTCACCTCGGGTGAGGGGGAAGCCTCCGGATCCTAATGAGGCTTCCCACGCCGTCCTCTGTCCCACGGGGGTCTCGCCGCAGCCCTCCGAACAGCCGGCGACTGTGCCGACTGTCAGTTCAATATTTACCTTTGCTGGCTCCAGCGGGGGCGCTGTGGCGACTTTCTGCACGGAAATAGACGGAAATACCCGATCTCCGTCAGGTCCGCTCTACTGCGCAGGCGCCGGAAACTTGCGCCTGCGCAGTAGAGCAGACCCGACGGTGATCGGGTATTTCCGCCTACTTCGGCGCCGAGAGGCATCAGAGCGCCTGCGCAGGAGCCAGGAAGGTAAATATTGCGTCACGGCTGTACGGAGGGCTACAGCGAGACCCCCGAGGGACGCAGGACGGCGTGGGAAGCCTCATTAGGATCCTGAGGCTTCCCCCACCCGAGGTGAGTACCCCCCAGGGGCCGTTTTGTCGTTACAGTTCCTCTTTAATGTAAATCAATTATGACTGGAAAAAAAATGGAAAAGGAGCAATATTCATCTGGAAAAACACTGGAAAACTCAAAAACTGCTGCAACTCAAATACATCTGCATCCATCGATACATTTATAAAAATTGGCACTGGGACCAAGTAGAGCTGAGAATGGTTGATTCAGGGCGCTATACTATAGTACAGCGGGTCACACTACTAGCGCATCACACGGTATTTACAAGCGGAAGTAACGGTAATATTAATGGCAATTCAAGCCTCTTTGTCGTTCCAGGCAAGAAGTCCTGTGTTATCTTCCTCCCTACCAACCCCCCCCCCCCCCCCCCACCCCACCAAAAAAACAAAAAAAAAAACACAAAAAAACAAAACAAAAAAAACAAATCACAGATAAAACCATGTGCCGTATAGGGTGGATGCATAATACAGGGAGTCCCTGAGATACAAACAACATGCCAATCCCAATGTATTTAATTGCACACACCATTAGTGTTGGGCGAACATCTAGATGTTCGGGTTCGGGCCGAACAGGCCGAACATGGCCGCGATGTTCGGGTGTTCGACCCGAACTCCGAACATAATGGAAGTCAATGGGGACCCGAACTTTTGTGGTTTGTAAAGCCTCCTTACATGCTACATACCCCAAATTTACAGGGTATGTGCACCTTGGGAGTGGGTACAAGAGGAAAAAAAAATTAGCAAAAAGAGCTTATAGTTTTTGAGAAAATCGATTTTAAAGTTTCAAAGGGAAAACTGTCTTTTAAATGCGGGAAATGTCTGTTTTCTTTGCACAGGTAACATGTTTTTTGTCGGCATGCAGTCATAAATGTAATACATATAAGAGGTTCCAGGAAAAGGGACCGGTAACGCTAACCCAGCAGCAGCACACGTGATGGAACAGGAGGAGGGTGGCGCAGGAGGAGAAGAAGGCCACGCTTTGTGAGACACAACAACCCCGGCCTTGCATGAGGGCAAGAAGCGTGCGGATAGCATGCTTTGTACCGCCATGCAGTCATAAATGTAATAAAGATAAGTGGTTCAATAAACAGGGACCACGCGGCAACGCTAACCCAGCAGCAGCAGACGTGATGGAACAGGAGCAGGCGCAGGAGGAGAAGGCCACGCTTTGTGAGACACAACAACCCAGGCCTTGCATGAGGGCAAGAAGCGTGCGGATAGCATGCTTTGTACCGCCATGCAGTCATAAATGTAATAAAGATAAGTGGTTCAATAAACAGGGACCACGCGGCAACGCTAACCCAGCAGCAGCAGACGTGATGGAACAGGAGCAGGCGCAGGAGGAGAAGGCCACGCTTTGTGAGACACAACAACCCAGGCCTTGCATGTGGACAAAAAGCGTGCGGATATAGCAGCAATGCTTTTTGCCGCCATGCAGTCATAAATGTAATACAGATGAGAGGTTCAATAAACAGGGCCCGGAAACGCAACACCATCCCAGATGTTCATTGGTCATGTTACTTGGTTGGGGTCCTGGAGTGTTGCGTAGTCATTTCCAATCCAGGATTGATTCATTTTAATTTGAGTCAGACGGTCTGCATTTTCTGTAGAGAGGCGGATACGCCGATCTGTGACGATACCTCCGGCAGCACTGAAACAGCGTTCCGACATAACGCTGGCTGCCGGGCAAGCCAGCACCTCTATTGCGTACATTGCCAGTTCGTGCCAGGTGTCTAGCTTCGATACCCAATAGTTGAAGGGTGCAGATGGATGGTTCGACACAGCTACGCCATCTGACATGTAGTCCTTGACCATCTTCTCCAGGCGATCGGTGTTGGAGGTGGATCTGCACGCTTGCTGTTCAGTGGGCTGCGGCTGCATGGGTGTCAGAAAATTTTCCCACTCCAAGGACACTGCCGATACCATTCCCTTTTGGGTACTAGCTGCGGCTTGCGTTGTTTGCTGCCCTCCTGGTCGTCCTGGGTTTGCGGAAGTCAGTCTGTCTGCGTACAACTGGCTAGAGGAGGGGGAGGATGTCAATCTCCTCTCTAAAGTCTCCACAAGGGCCTGCTGGTATTCTTCCATTTTGACCTGTCTGACTCTTTCTTCAAGCAGTTTTGGAACATTGTGTTTGTACCGTGGATCCAGAAGGGTATAAACCCAGTAATTGGTGTTGTCCAGAATGCGCACAATGCGTGGGTCACGTTCAATGCAGTCTAGCATGAATTGAGCCATGTGTGCCAGAGTCCTACCAGAATCCTCATCATCCTCTTGTGAGCGTTGTGATAGTTGTTGTGATGCATCATAGTCGTCACCTTCCTCCTGGTCTGCTTCTGCTGACCATTCGCGTTGAATTGTGGAAGTCCAACGTGCACCGCTCTGGCCCTCGTCAGTGGTGGCATGAAATTCCTGCTCCAACTCCAGCTGTTCCTCCTCCTCTTCTTCGTCATAGCTGCTGGGGCCAGCGTTCCCTGAGGCGGATGGCCTGATGTTGGTACCATCACGCTGATCGTTTTCTCCTTCAGATTCCCCCAGTTGCATCATGACAGCTGTTTCCTTGATTTTTAACATCGACCTCTTCAGTAAACACAGCAGTGGTATGGTAATGCTGACTGAAGAGTTGTCACTGCTCACAAGCAACGTGGATTGCTCAAAATTTTGGAGGACTTGGCAGAGGTCCAACATGTTGGCCCAATCGGATCCACAGAAGCTTGGCAGCTGGCCGGATGCGCCTCGGTACTGCGCCGTCATGTACTGGACCACTGCACTCTTCTGCTCGCAAAAGCGGGCTAGCATGTGCAGCGTAGAATTCCAGCGCCTAGGGACATCACACAGCAAGCGATAGTGGGGGAGATTGAAGCGCTCCTGCATCTTGGCGAGTGCCCCCGAAGCAGTACTGGAATTTCTACAATGTTTGGACACTCGACGCACCTTCAACAGCAGATCGGGCACGCCTGGGTATGTCCTCAGGAACCGCTGAACTACTAGGTTCATCACGTGCGCCAGGCAAGGGATGTGTGTCAGCTTAGCCAACCTTAAAGCGCGAATGAGATTACTCCCATTATCACACACAACCATGCCCGGTTTCAGGTCCAGCGGTGCCAGCCACAAATCCGTCTGTTCCTTTATTCCCCTCCAAATTTCCTCCCCTGTGTGCTGCTTATCCCCAAGGCAGATTAGCTTCAGCAACGCTTGCTGACGCATGCCAACAGCTGTGCTGCACTGCTTCCACGATCCTACTGCTGCTGGGTTAGCGTTTCCGGATGAGGTACAGCTTTGAGATGCGTTGGAGGAGAAGGAGTCAGAGAGGTAGGTGCTGCTGTTATCCAGTGGGAGGGACGGCGGTGCAGCTGTTTGTGGCGTGGGCAACACCCGTGCCGTAGCAGGTGAGGAATCGCTGCCAGGCTCCACAAGGTTCACCCAGTGCGCGGTAAGGGAGATGTATCGACCCTGGCCGAACGCACTCGTCCAGGTGTCAGTGGTGAGGTGAACCTTGCAGGCAACGACATTCTTCAAGCTTCGGGTTATTTTGCTGACCACGTGCTCATGCAACTCAGGCACTGCAGAGCGTGCAAAGTGGTAGCGGCTGGGAACCACGTAACGTGGGATGGCCACTGACATCATGCCCTTGAAGCTGTTTGTCTCCACCAATCGATATGGCAGCATTTCGCAGGCCAGAAGCTTGGCTATGCTGGCTGTTACTGCCACGGCCCGGGGGTCATTTGCTGGCAATTTCCTCTTGCGCTCTAGCATCTCCGACACAGACAACTGAACCGTAGCGCTGCACACGGAAGGGCTGTTGGTTGTTGTGTTTGATGAACACTGGGAGACCTCAAGAGCACTACTCCGGAAAGTGACAGTGTCAGCGTCGTCTGATGTTTGTGAATGTTGTGAACCACGCAATGGCTGGGCTACTGCTGCTGCTGAGGCGGGTCTGGTGAACCCAAGGGAGGCAGTGTTGTTTCTGGTACCCTGTCCTGACGCGTTTGCCCAAAGAGTGGGATGTTTGGATAGCATGTGACGGCTCATGCTGGTGGTGGAGAGGTTGTTAATATTTTTCCCCCTGCTCAGGCGGGTCTTGCACACCTTGCAAATCGCCATGGTAACATCCTCAGTGCAGTCTTCAAAGAAAGCCCAGACTTTGGAGCACCTGCCTCCTTGCTGGCGATTTCTGTTTGCTCCTCTTTTGCCTCTCACTTGAACTTCCACGCTTGTGGTGCCTGAAATTGCGCGCCGCCTACCTTGTGGCACAAGGCGAACTCGTGCAGCAGTGTGTTCTTCAACAGACTCATCTGTGCTGCTGCTACGACGGCGATGTTCTCGTTCACAAACAAAATCTGGGTCTCTGTCCACATTGTCCATACCCTCCTCTTCCATTTCCTCAAACTCGTCATATGTCATTGTGGGCCACCGCCGTGGAGTAGAGCTCCCCACAACAACCTCTGCGCAGCACACTCCAACGTCGTCTTCCAGATCTTGTCGGCCGACCTCCTGCAATTGCAACCCCTCCTGCCCAAATTGCTCTGGGATTTGGGTTTCCGAGTCCTCTTCGGACTCGCCTTGTATTTCAGTGCGCGGTGCATTTCCCACAGTTAACGGTTGTGAATCCAGGCACAACATTTCTGGCTGTTCCTCCATTGACCTTTGAAAGGTGGAAGTTTGTTGGGCTGGGAATAGCTCCTGCGAATACCCCATTGTGTCCTGAGGTAATTCATCGGACTGGTTATCTGGCAGTTGTGTGCGTGGTGTCGCTGCCGGTTGTGTCAGCTTTGTGCCCACTGGCTCCTTGTAACTGGCTGAGGACTCGGACCTCGTGCGTGATGTGCTGGTGCTGCTTAACCCACTGCTGGACGCTTGAGAGGTCATCCAAGTAATTATCTGGTCTTGTTCTTTTGGATTTGTGAGGGTTGTTGTCCTGGACAACATGGGCGGTATTGAGTGGGTTTTCTTGGGTGCTCCCCTGTGGCCTGTACGTGAACCGTCAGGGGAAACACCTCTTCCCTTGCCCCTCCCTCTTTCACCGGATTTCTTCCTCATTTCACTTATCCTTACAGTACACGCTGACTGGCAGCAGTACAGTGGCAGTACAGAAATGCTATACAGTACCACTATTCCCAGCAGCGACACAGAGCACAATGCTATACAGTGACGGGTGAGCGGTGTACCACTATTCCCAGCAGCGACACAGAGCACAATGCTATACAGTGACGGGTGAGCGGTGTACCACTATTCCCAGCAGTGACACAGAGCACAATGCTATACAGTGACGGGTGAGCGGTGTACCACTATTCCCAGCAGCGACACAGAGCACAATGCTATACAGTGGCGAACAAGCGGTGTACCACTATTCCCAGCAGACACAGAACAGTACACAGAATGCTATATAGTGAGGCTGAACGAGCGGTGTACCACTATTCCCAGCAGACACAGAACAGTACACAGAATGCTATATAGTGTGGCTGAACGAGCGGTGTACTACTGTTCCCAGCAGACACAGAACAGTACACAGAATGCTATATAGTGTGGCTGAACGAGCGGTGTACTACTGTTCCCAGCAGACACAGAACAGTACACAGAATGCTATATAGTGTGGCTGAACGAGCGGTGTACCACTGTTCCCAGCAGACACAGAACAGTACACAGAATGCTATATAGTGTGGCTGAACGAGCGGTGTACTACTGTTCCCAGCAGACACAGAACAGTACACAGAATGCTATATAGTGTGGCTGAACGAGCGGTGTACTACTGTTCCCAGCAGACACAGAACAGTACACAGAATGCTATATAGTGTGGCTGAACGAGCGGTGTACTACTGTTCCCAGCAGACACAGAACAGTACACAGAATGCTATATAGTGTGGCTTAACGAGCGGTGTACTACTGTTCCCAGCAGACACAGAACAGTACACAGAATGCTATATAGTGTGGCTGAACGAGTGGTGTACTACTGTTCCCAGCAGACACAGAACAGTACACAGAATGCTATATAGTGTGGCTGAACGAGCGGTGTACTACTGTTCCCAGCAGACACAGAACAGTACACAGAATGCTATATAGTGTGGCTGAACGAGCGGTGTACCACTGTTCCCAGCAGACACAGAACAGTACACAGAATGCTATATAGTGTGGCTGAACGAGCGGTGTACCACTGTTCCCAGCAGACACAGAACAGTACACAGAATGCTATATAGTGTGGCTGAACGAGCGGTGTACTACTGTTCCCAGCAGACACAGAACAGTACACAGAATGCTATATAGTGTGGCTGAACGAGCGGTGTACCACTGTTCCCAGCAGACACAGAACAGTACACAGAATGCTATATAGTGTGGCTGAACGAGCGGTGTACCACTGTTCCCAGCAGACACAGAACAGTACACAGAATGCTATATAGTGTGGCTGAACGAGCGGTGTACTACTGTTCCCAGCAGACACAGAACAGTACACACAATGCTATATAGTGTTGCTGAACGAGCGGTGTACTACTGTTCCCAGCAGACACAGAACAGTACACAGAATGCTATATAGTGTGGCTGAACGAGCGGTGTACCACTGTTCCCAGCAGACACAGAACAGTACACAGAATGCTATATAGTGTGGCTGAACGAGCGGTGTACTACTGTTCCCAGCAGTGACACACAATGACTGGGGGGGACCCTGGCTAGCGTGGCTGGAGCGCGAACTACCCTGCCTGCCTACCCAAAGCTAAACCCACAGACAAATGGCGGAGATATGACGTGGTTCGGGTATTTATTTACCCGAACCACGTGACAGTTCAGCCAATCAGAGCGCGTTCGGGTCCGAACCACGTGACCCGTTCGGCCAATCACAGCGCTAGCCGAACGTTCGGGGAACGTTCGGCCATGCGCTCTTAGTTCGGCCATATGGCCGAACGGTTTGGCCGAGCACCGTCAGGTGTTCGGCCGAACTCGAACATCACCCGAACAGGGTGATGTTCTGCAGAACCCGAACAGTGGCGAACACTGTTCGCCCAACACTACACACCATTCCTGCACTACCCCAGCTTAGTGTGTATATGTTAGATGCAGAGTATAGTGCAGCAGAAGCTATGCTCTCACCTCTCCGCTGGAGTCCAGTGCTGTGCTTCCGCCTCTCCGCTCACCACTCACCCTAGTGGCCAGCATCTCCTACTGCATGTAGTGTGATTACACACTACATGAGGAGAGCCAGCGCTAGAGGGAGCAGAAAACAGACAGGATGGTCGCAAAGGCACAGCACTGGACTCCAGAGGGTCGGTTAGAGCACAGCCTCTGCTGCGTGCTTTACACACCGGACTGGGGAGCACAGAAGAGGGGTGGGAACAAATATTGGGACAAGGGGACAGAGGGAGGCACAAAAGGGAACAGAAGGAGGCACAAAGGGATGCACACAGAGTTGGGTCATCCACGGGCCAACGTAGGCAGGTGCCTAGGGCCCCCAACCAATCTTGACAAAGAAGCTAGGTGGCCATCAAGGGTGGGCCCAAAGTCATTGCTTGCCGAAGAGCAACGTTTCACCTTTATCCATTTTTGGATGCACAGGGGGCAGAGGTGGCACAGGGAGACAGAAGGAGGCACAAAGGGAGACAGAAGGGGGCACAGGGGGGCAGAGAGACACACAGGGGGATAAATGTGGCACAAAGAGACAGAAGGAGGCACAAACACCTGTGGGGCGTGGCTTCATTCAGGAGGTGTGGCTTGGTACTAGGGCATGGCTTAGGGCAATGGCACTCCCCTGAGTAATATTGCCGTGCCCTGTGAGTACGCTGTAATATTAACAATGTTTAATTAATCAACCCCAATGTAAGAAGTAATAGGGAAGTGTTGTATATAACTGATTTGACACTGCACAGTAAACATGTCATATATATATATATATATATATATATATATATATATATATATATATATATATATATATATATATATATACATACATACATACATACATACATACATTAAACTTTATAAATATATATTATTTTCATTTACTCACTAAGAAATTCTACCTTTAAAGGACTACTGTAGGGGGGTCGGGGGAAATAGAGTTGAACTTATCCAGGGCTTCTAATGGTCCCCCGCAAACATCCTGTGGGCAGCCACTCACCGATGCTCCCCCGCCTCCAGTTCACTTCTGGAATTTCCGACGTCTAAGTCGGAAAACCACTGCGCCTGCGCAGCTGTGTCCTCGCTCCCGTTGACGTCACCAGGAGCGTATTATGTAGGCACAGGCTGTACCGCACCTGCACAATACACTCCTGGTGACGTCAGTGGAAGAGAGGGTGCGGCGGTGGAGGCTCAGTGGTTTTCCGACTTTAAAGTTGCAAATTCGTGAATCCTAGGCAGGGACCAGATCATCAGTGAGTGGCTGTGCGGGCACAGGATATCTGTGGGGGTCCATTAGAAGCCCAAGGTAAGTGCAACTCTTTTTTTCCCCCCTACCCCCTTACAGTACTCCTTTAAGAGGGTTAAAATGGCTCTATACTGAACAGACTCCACATGGCAGCAGGGAGCCCCGGAGCAGAGCTTGAGCAGTTACAGTGTGAGACAGACACAAGAGTGGGGAGGAGAGGCACGAGAGGGGGAGCTCAAGCAGAAGCAGTTACAGTGTGAGACAGACACAAGAGTGGGAAGGAGGGGGCAGGAGAGGAGGAGCTCAAGCAGAAGCAGTTACAGTGTGAGACAGACACAAGAGTGGGAAGGAGGGGGCACGAGAGAAGGAGCTCAAGCAGAAGCAGTTACAGTGTGAGGCAGACACAAGAGTGGGAAGGAGGAGGCATGAGAAAGGGCACTTTACCTGTACTCATCTTTGATTGATGTATGCACGCTTGCTACAGATCTTTTATCATTGATTAATAAATTGCATGCACTTTTTGCAGCAGTAGCAGGTTGTCTTTGTCTTTTGATTTTACATAGATAGGTATTAGCTTGATGCTACTGGGCAGGCACAAACCGTGCTAGCACCTGCGCAGTGTGGCCACGCCCGTACACAGAGGTGAGCACGGCCGCAAAGAAGAGCATATTTTTATTTATAATCTTATGTATATATTTATTTATTTAACAATCTATGGCTGGAGTGGACAAATTACTACATAAGACAATTTGTAACAATAGCAAGCAGAATTACCATACAATCACTAGATCTTTCATCAAAAGGGGAGGAGACAATATGTAACATAAACATTGCAAAACACTACAACAAAAGTGATTTGAAAACAAACTGGTAATCAAAAAACGGTAATCAACGTTTTGAAGTAGCAGAAAACGATATATATAGCACCCAAATTATCCGCTCCGGCATCCAAAGAATGGTAAATTGTATTGAGTCCTATGGCGGCGCCCAAAGTGTGAAAGGGGCCTCATTGTGGCAAAATCAGGTTTGCAGACTCCATTGGCTCATCCCTGACACTCATGCTGAGGATTATGGGAACTGTCTGGCCAGGATTACCAGGTGATGCTTTATACGGGCACAGAGGACATTCAGTATTATTAGTAGCATTCTTGGTGACCTTGAAGGCTCTAGGTGGGGAATTCCTACTCAATGAATGGACAGAGAGGATGAGTAATGTCTAATATGATAGTTTGCATTGGGAGCGGCTTAGCTAACAGTCAGTTACCTGATATAAAAGATCCTGAGAGATGGGAACAATGGCTTTCTGTGCTCATCCACCCCACAGGAATACTGCCAAGGTGGCCCGAATCCAGCTCTATTGTTAGGAAGATGTAGCACCCATTAGCATGCTATCCGACCTCTATAGCCACTATTGACAGTTCAGGATTCTATTGTAACTCCCTAACTATTATCACAGTGCTGTTAGCTGACCTTTGGCACTACAGGTAGCCATACATCCGATAACTTGTCAGCTAATCGACCATCCGTTTCGATTATTATAATCGAATTAGATGAAAATCGGTGCCACCAGGTGCATGCCCGATCGACAATGTGACCAATCAGTGGGGGGGGGGGGGACATTCCCCCTCTCCCTCAGCTCGGGCTCTCCTCTCAGCGCGCTCCCTCCTGCAATCAATAGGGGCAGCAGGCGGGCGGCGGCAGACTGGACACACACCTCCTTAGCGCCGGAGGTCTCCCATCAGTAAGTGCTTTATGCTACTTCTTGTGTACACAGGAAGTAGCATGAAGCTCTTAGAGATCGGAAGACCTCCTGCGAGAAGGAGGTGTGTGTCCAGTCTGCCGCCGCCGCTGCCACCAATGATTGCAGGAGGGAAAGCGCTGAGAGGAGAGCCCGAGGTGAGGGAGGAGGGGGAATGTCCCCCCTCCCCACCGATCTGCGGCCACGCTCTCCTCTTATGCTGTGACCCCTAGTGCCCCACAAAAGTCCCGGAGCGGGCCCTAGGGGGGCCCCGTGCCCCCCGCGGCGGCAGGGGTCGCATCCCCTATTGTTACACCAGTGGGGACAGTGTCTATCACTAGAGGACAGTGTGGGGTGGCAACTGGCAAGGCGGAGAGATGCTGCATCATAAGGCCGATTACGGATTGAATTCAGCATGAAATTGATCAGGAATTGGCCTGTGGAGTATGAGCAGCTGACAGATCTCTCTCTTATCAGATTGGATTAGAGAGAGATTTGTCTATTGGTCGATTCTGCCCATACATCGCTAGTTGTATGGCCACCTTACCTGTAAAGTTCCCTGAGGCGGCCAATAACGACCGCCTCAGCCGATAGTCATGTGTGTGTGCAAGCGATGTACCTGGCGGATGAATTTGCGGGCCAATTATGCTGCTTCCCCGCCTACAATGTGACTTTCACGTACACATTCTCTGTCAGAGATCTGAGAAACACTTAGGGGAGGGAGGTCACTTTTTCACTTGGGGGACACCGACCAGGGATCCGTGAATTGCCACAAATCACACACCATAACCGACATGCACCTGAACAAGGCCTTGTGACCAAGATTTCGCCAGCCTGTCCAAACAAGCCTGTCCTGTCCAATCAATCCTTTTGATTGAAAGATCGATCATGCGCCCATGCTGCAGCATCAATTTGATAAAATGATTAATTGTAAGATCAATTTGGTTGCAATATTGAGTAGTGTATGGCCACCTTAGCTGTCACTCTCTTGAAAATGTGTTATGTGTTTTGCAAAAAAAAAAAAAAAACATTGTCATTTTGCCAAAATATTTGGTAAAGTGAAAATGGCCATATTTGCTGATCACTAAACACAACAGAATTCCTGGTTAGTAGAAGAACTAGTCGAGTTTTGAAAAATGATTGTCTGGGTTGCGCCTACCTGGCCAGAATCCACATCTGCAGAATGTCCATGTGTCACCACCTGGTTGAGGCTCTTGTTCATGTTCTGGATCACCAGATCACTGCAGAGACCACATTGTAGACTTTGCTGAAGTGATTGCTATCACATCTCAGAAGTTTTGTCTTCTGCAGATTTGCAGTAATCACAGCAGAAGACATTTCTCCAATCCTTCAGAAGAAGTCAGTTGTCATAGCATAGACGCTGCTTGTAAGTAGAACAAGCAGCTCCCCCATTGGCCCAGTCCTTGGGAGTTGCACCACAAGTCATAAAAATCTTGCAAGCTCTAAACCATATTTACCTTTCTACAGTGCTATGGATTGTTTACAGACCCTCCTTCTTGGCAAACTGACTCTTATCTGAGTTGTGAAAGCTGAAATGCTGATTGTTTTGTGAGTAGAGTTGGGCCGAACGGTTCGCCTGCGAACGGTTCCATGCGAACTTCAGTGGTTCGCGTTCGCGTCCCGCAGGCGAACCTTTGCGGAAGTTCGGTTCGCCCCATAATGCACATGGAGGGTCAACTTTGACCCTCTACATCACAGTCAGCAGGCCCAGTGTAGCCAATTAGGCTACACTAGCCCCTGGAGCCCCACCCCTCCTTATATAAGGCAGGCAGCGGCGGCCATTACGGCCACTCGTGTGCCTGCATTAGTCAGAGTAGGGCGAGCTGCTGCAGACTGTCTCTCAGGGAAAGATTAGTTAGGCTTAGCTTGTTCCTGTCTGGCTGCATACCTGTTCTGTGAACCCACCACTGCATACCTGTGCTGTGAACCCACCACTGCATACCTGTTCTGTTCAGTGGACCCGCCACTGTATACCTGTTCATTGAACCCACCACTGCATACCTGTGCTGTGAACCCACCACTGCATACCTGTGCTGTGAACCCACCACTGCATACCTGTGCTGTGAACCCACCACTGCATACCTGTTCTGTTCAGTGGACCCGCCACTGCATACCTGTTCTGTTTAGTGAACCGCCACTGTATACCTGTTCTGTTTAGTGAACCCGCCACTGCATACCTGTTCTGTTCAGTGGACCCACCGCATCAGTGCGCATACCTGTTCTGTTTAGTGTACCCGCCACTGCATACCTGTTCTGTTCAGTGAACCCACCGCATCAGTGCGCATACCTGTGCAGTTAAGTGAACCCGCCACTGCATACCTGTTCTGTTCAGTGGACCCGCCACTGCATACCTGTTCTGTTTAGTGAACCGCCACTGTATACCTGTTCTGTTTAGTGAACCCGCCACTGCATACCTGTTCTGTTCAGTGAACCCACCGCATCAGTGCGCATACCTGTGCAGTTAAGTGAACCCGCCACTGCATATCTGTTCTGTTCAGTGGACCCGCCACTGCATACCTGTTCTGTTTAGTGAACCGCCACTGCATACCTGTTCTGTTCAGTGAACCCACCGCATCAGTGCGCATACCTGTGCAGTTAGGTGAACCCGCCACTGCATACCTGTTCTGTTCAGTGGACCCGCCACTGCATACCTGTTCTGTTTAGTGAACTGCCACTGTATACCTGTTCTGTTTAGTGAACCCGCCACTGCATACCTGTTCTGTTCAGTGGACCCACCGCATCAGTGCGCATACCTGTTCTGTTCAGTGAACCCGCCACTGTATACCTGTTCTGTTTAGTGAACCCGCCACTGCATACCTGTTCTGTTCAGTGAACCCACCGCATCAGTGCGCATACCTGTGCAGTTAAGTGAACCCGCCACTGCATACCTGTTCTGTTCAGTGAACCCACCGCATCAGTGCGCATACCTGTGCAGTTAAGTGAACCCGCCACTGCATACCTGTTCTGTTCAGTGGACCCACCACTGCATACCTGTTCTGTTCAGTGGACCCGCCACTGCATACCTGTTCTGTTTAGTGAACCGCCACTGTATACCTGTTCTGTTTAGTGAACCGCCACTGTATACCTGTTCTGTTTAGTGAACCCGCCACTGCATACCTGTTCTGTTCAGTGAACCCACCGCATCAGTGCGCATACCTGTGCAGTTAAGTGAACCCGCCACTGCATACCTGTTCTGTTCAGTGGACCCGCCACTGCATACCTGTTCTGTTTAGTGAACTGCCACTGTATACCTGTTCTGTTTAGTGAACCCGCCACTGCATACCTGTTCTGTTCAGTGAACCCACCGCATCAGTGCGCATACCTGTGCAGTTAAGTGAACCCGCCACTGCATACCTGTTCTGTTCAGTGGACCCGCCACTGCATACCTGTTCTGTTTAGTGAACCGCCACTGTATACCTGTTCTGTTTAGTGAACCCGCCACTGCATACCTGTTCTGTTCAGTGAACCCACCGCATCAGTGCGCATACCTGTGCAGTTAAGTGAACCCGCCACTGCATACCTGTTCTGTTCAGTGAACCCACCGCATCAGTGCGCATACCTGTGCAGTTGTTCTGTTTAGTGAACCCGCCACTGCATACCTGTTCTGTTCAGTGAACCCACCGCATCAGTGCGCATACCTGTTCTGTTTAGTGAACCCGCCACTGCATACCTGTTCTGTTCAGTGAACCCACCGCATCAGTGCGCATACCTGTGCAGTTAAGTGAACCCGCCACTGCATACCTGTTCTGTTCAGTGAACCCACCGCATCAGTGCGCATACCTGTGCAGTTGTTCTGTTTAGTGAACCCGCCACTGCATACCTGTTCTGTTCAGTGAACCCACCGCATCAGTGCGCATACCTGTTCTGTTTAGTGAACCCGCCACTGCATACCTGTTCTGTTCAGTGAACCCACCGCATCAGTGCGCATACCTGTGCAGTTAAGTGAACCCGCCACTGCATACCTGTTCTGTTCAGTGGACCCGCCACTGCATACCTGTTCTGTTTAGTGAACCGCCACTGTATACCTGTTCTGTTTAGTGAACCCGCCACTGCATACCTGTTCTGTTCAGTGGACCCGCCACTGCATACCTGTTCTGTGAACCCGCCACTGTATACCTGTTCTGTTCAGTGAACCCACCGCATCAGTGCGCATACCTGTGCAGTTAAGTGAACCCACCTACCTACGTGAGTGCATGCAGTGTGATATACCACTCCGTGCATACCCGATATGGACATAACAGGTAGAGGAAGAGGTAGTGGCAGAGCCAGAGGAAGGCCACCCGGCAGGTCTGCGCGAGGTCGTGTAAATGTAATTTCGTGTGGACCTGGCCCACAGTACAGTGCTCGGAAGAAGGCACGTCCCATCACCTCCCAAGATTGTCAGGACGTGGTTGAGTATTTAGCGACACAGAACACCTCATCTTGCTCAGCCACCAGTGCTACTACTAGCACCACTTCCGCTGCATTTGACACTTCGCAAGAATTATTTAGTGGTGAAATCACTGATGCACAGCCATTGTTGTTACAGCCAGATGAATTTTCACCAGCTCATATGTCTGAGTTACGCGGCAACATTATGGATGTAACGTGTAAGGAGGATGAAGGACCTACTGATGTTGGTGCATGTTTGGATTTGTCTGAGGCAAGCGAAGCTGGGCAGGATGATTACGATGATGACGATGATAGGGATCCTCTGTATGTACCCAATAGAGGAGATGAAGAGGGGGACAGTTCAGAGGGGGAGTCAGAGAGTAGGAGGAGGAGAGAAGTTGCTGAAAGAAGCTGGGGCAGCTCTTCCTCAGAAACAGCTGGTGGCAGTGTCCGGCACCATGTATTGCCACCTATGTACAGCCAGCCAACTTGCCCTTCAGCATCAGCTGCTGAGGTCCCCATAGTGCCCACATCCCAGGGTGGCTCAGCGGTGTGGAAATTTTTTAATGTGTGTGCCTCAGATCGGACCAAAGCCATCTGTTCGCTCTGCCAACAAAAATTGAGCCGTGGAAAGGCCAACACTCACGTAGGGACAAGTGCCTTACGAAGGCACCTGGAGAAAAGGCACAAACAGCAATGGGATGGCCACCTGAGCAAAAACAGCAGCAGCACACAAAAGCAAAGCCACCCTCCTTCTCCTCTTCCTCCTCCATCAGGTGCATTATCTGCTTCTGCCGCTTTCTCCCTTCCACCTTCACAGGCACCCTCCTCCACTCCGCCTCTGCCCTTGAGCGGTTCCTGCTCCTCTGCCCACAGCAGCAGTCAGGTGTCCGTGAAGGAAATGTTTGAGCGGAAGAAGCCAATTTCGGCCAGTCACCCCCTTGCCCGGCGTCTGACAGCTGGCGTGGCGGAACTGTTAGCTCGGCAGCTGTTACCATACCGGCTGGTGGACTCTGAGGCCTTCCGTAAATTTGTGGCCATTGGAACACCGCAGTGGAAGATGCCAGGCCGCACTTATTTTTCGAGAAAGGCCATACCCCAACTGCACCGTGAAGTTGAGAGGCAAGTGGTGTCATCTCTTGCGAAGAGCGTTGGGTCAAGGGTACACCTGACCACGGATGCCTGGTCTGCCAAGCACGGGCAGGGCCGCTACATTACCTACACAGCCCATTGGGTGAACCTGGTGGTGAACGATGGCAAGCAGGGCGCAGCGGACCAAATTGTGACACCTCCACGGCTTGCAGGCAGGCCTCCTGCCACCTCCTCTCCTCCTGCTACATGCTCTTCGCTGTCCTCCTCCTCCTTGGCTGAGTGGCAGTTCTCCTCTCCAGCTACACAGCCCCAGCTCCGCAGGGCCTATGCTGCATGCCAGGTACGACGGTGTCACGCCATCTTAGACATGGCTTGTCTCAAAGCGGAGAGTCACACTGGAGCAGCTCTCCTGGCTGCTCTTAAGAAACAGGTGGATGAGTGGCTGACCCCGCACCACCTGGAGATAGGCAACGTGGTGTGCGACAACGGCAGCAATCTGCTTGCCGCTTTGCATATGGGGAAGCTGACACACATACCCTGCATGGCACATGTCATGAATCTAGTGGTTCAAAGATTTGTGGCAAAGTACCCTGGCTTAGCGAATGTCCTGAAGCAGGCCAGGAAGTTCTGTGGGCATTTGAGGCGGTCTTACACAGCCATGGCACGCTTTGCGGAAATTCAGCGCAAAAACAACATGCCGGTGAGACGCCTCATTTGCGATAGCCCGACTCGCTGGAACTCGACCCTGCTCATGTTCTCCCGCCTGCTAGAACAGAAGAAAGCCGTGACCCACTACCTCTACAACTACAGTAGAATGAAAGGCTCATGCGGCCGTTTGAGGAGGTGACCGACCTGGTGAGCCGCAGTGAGGGCACCATCAGCGACTTAATTCCCTACGCTTACTTCTTGGAGCGTGCTGTGCGTAGAGTGGCGGATGAAGCTGTGAATGAGCGTGACCAGGAACCGTTACGGCAGGAACAGGCATGGGACCAATTTTCATCAGACCCAGCTGTTTCCTCAACACCTGCGGCAGCACAGAGGGGGGAGGAGGAGGAAGAAGAGAAGTCGTGTGCAGAAGACGAATCAGACTCAGAGGATGATGAGCAAGGTGTTTCTTTGGGGGAGGAGGAGGAGGAGGGGACAGCGGCAGGAGAACAACCTCAGCAGGCATCGCAAGGGGCTTGTGCTGCTCAACCTTCCCGTGGTATTGTTCGCGGCTGGGGGGAGGAGGTTGACTTACCTGACGTCACTGAGGAAGAGCAAGAGGAGATGGAGGGTACTGGATCCGACTTTGTGCAGATGTCGTCTTTTATGCTGTCCTGCCTGTTGAGGGACCCCCGTATAAAAAACCTCAAGGGGAATGAGCTGTACTGGGTGGCCACACTACTAGACCCTCGGTACAGGCACAAAGTGGCGGACCTGTTACCAACTCACCGGAAGGTGGAAAGGATGCAGCACATGCAGAACCAGCTGTCAACTATGCTTTACAATGCCTTTAAGGGTGATGTGACGGCACAACGCCAGCAAGGTACCACTGCCACTAATCCTCCTCCCGTGTCCACGCAGTCAAAGACAGGACACTCCAGCGATCTCATGGTGATGTCGGACATGCGGACGTTCTTTAGTCCAACGCCTCGCCGTAGCCCTTCCGGATCCACCCTCCACCAACGCCTGGAACGGCAGGTAGCCGACTACCTGGCCTTAAGTGTGGATGTAGACACTGCTGTGGACAGCGATGAGGAACCCTTGAACTACTGGGTGCGCAGGCTTGACCTGTGGCCAGAGCTGTCCCAATTTGCCATCCAACTTCTCTCCTGCCCTGCCGCAAGCGTCCTCTCAGAAAGGACCTTCAGCGCAGCTGGAGGCATTGTCACAGAGAAGAGAAGTCGCCTAAGTCACAAAAGTGTTAAGTACCTCACCTTTATCAAAATGAATGAGGCATGGATCCCGGAGGGCTGCTGCCCGCCCCAAGACTAAGTCAGTCCCCGCACATACAGCATCTCTGCCTGCACGCCGTGTGACTGGCTGCCTGGCCTGCCCCAAGAAGACTAAGTCGCTCCCAGTCCCTCCACACAGCATGTCTGCCTACAGGCCGCTTGACTACCTTCTCCGCCACCACCAACAGGGTCCGGGACTCCAGGCGGATTGCTGAATTTTTTAGGCCGCTGCTAGCAGCGGCCGCTGTAATAATTTTTCGGGTGCGTGTACATGACTGCCTAATTTTTCTGGCTGCACTGCGGGCAGCTGCAACAACAAAAGAAAAGGCATGTACATGCGCCCATTCCCCTTCGTGATCATTACCTTGCCGTGGTGAAGGGGCTTGCGTATCACAATGGAGCAATGACCGGCGCCTAGATGAGTGTCTCGGGGGGCACACCCACGATAATAAGGTCGTTGCCTCATTGTGGTCAGACCAAATTTGATCAGCTGGACAGTCACTGTTCTGTCATTCAGCTACATCAGCCAGGTGACCATATGGGCTGTAAAGCCACCAAAACCTGCACTCTCGCCATGGTGCGCACCAGTCCAGCACGGCCGTCACTACACAAACAGCTGTTTGCGGTGCGTTACACGATGAGTTTGGTGTGTCAGTGTGAAGCAGTACCTTAATTACACTACCTGATTGATGTATACACATGCAAGATGTTTGAAAGCACTTTAGGCCTGTCATTTAGCATTCAATGTGATTTCTGCCCTTAAAACGCTGCTTTGCGTCAAATCCAGATTTTTCCCGGGGACTTTTGGCATGTATCCCACTCCGCCATCCCCCCCTCCAGGTGTTAGACCCCTTGAAACATCTTTTCCATCACTTTTGTGGCCAGCATAATTATTTTTTTTTTTCAAAGTTCGCATCCCCATTGCAGTCTATTGCGGTTCGCGAACTTTAACGCGAACCGAACCTTTCGCGAAAGTTCGCGAACCGAAAATCGGAGGTTCGGCCCAACTCTATTTGTGAACTCTTCTTGATGAAAGTTGCACATTCTCACTCCTTAAGGTGGCCATACACTTATAGATGTGAAGCCGATTCGACCATGATCAGGTCGAATCTGACAGGAATGTATCTGATGTGTGCCACACTAAGTAGGAATCGAATTTCAATAGATTTCAGAATTAAATCTATTGATAATTCAATCGAAATGCAGTGTTGCACCATTCGATCCAATGCAACCCTATGCTCCATCGATCGGCTGCCAGCAGCCGATCAATCCAGATTTTCAAATCGATTGAAATTGTCCGGAAATCGATCAATATGCATTGATTTCTAGCCGATTCGATCAAAACGGTCGAATCGGCCGACGATCGATGGCTAAAATCGACCAGTGTATGGGCCCCTTTATCCACTAATGCTAGGTACACACCATACAATTTTCTGCTAGATTTTTCGTTATGCTGGGAATGCACGATGCGTTGTTTTCCGCTCAATTCTCTGCTTGTTTGATTTTGCCGTTCGATTCTCCACTTGATTCTCTTAACTTCCGCTGGTTTTTCTTATCTTTTTCCTTTCATTTGTATGAGAAATCGAACGGTAAAACGATTGAACGTGAGATCGGACATGTCGGAAATTATCTACCGAACCATCTATCTGCTGGAAAAATGCATGGTGTATTCTCAGCATTAGATTTACCTGCCAGATAGATTTTTTCCAACATGGCAGGTAAATGTAACAGAAAATTGTCTGGTGTGTACCTAGCAGCCTTGGATGAATTGATGCCATGCTAGGTACACAGCATACAATTTTCTATTCGGTTTACCTGCCAGATGATTTACCTGCCAGCTAGATGGAAAAAATCTATCTGGCAGGTAAATCTAACCAAAAATCTAAAGGTAGCCATAATCTAGCGATTCTGATTCAATCAACAAAGCGATCAGTTGGGGAATCGACCTCAGTATAGTTGATCGAAAGTTGATCGACTAGTGACCTACACACTACAAGCGATTCCTATGCAATTGACCTTCACCAATCGATCTGACCAATGTTGTGTCTCCACGCTCTGACTGCTAAAATCGTTTGAATGATATGTGAACAGTAGCTGATTCCTGTGCGATCGACCAATATCTTGCATCGACTAATCTGGTTGATTTGACCTGATATCAGCCACTTTTCATTGATTGGGAATTCTGGAACACACTTGATTATCTCTCGATTCCCTCTCGCGATAAAATTATCAAATCGAATGGTTGATTGTACTGCAAAATCGCTAGATGTATGGGCACCTTAAAGGGAGGGTTCATGGAAAATAAAAATACTAATCCACTTACCTGGGGCTTCCTCCAGCCCGTGGCAGGCAGGACGAAGCTCCGGAGGCTCCCGGTGTTCTCCGGTGGCTCACCCGACCTGGCCAGGCCTGCTTCCAGGTCGGGCTCTTGTGCGCTCCAACGTGCGTCTCACGCGGTCGCACTGACGTCATTGGAGGTCCTACGGACTGTACTGCACAGGAGCAGAATTACTGCGCCTGCGCAGTATAGCGTGGAAGACGTCCAATGACGTCAGTGCGACCGTGTGAGACGCACGTTGGATCGCACAAGAGCCCGACCTGGAAGCCGGCCTGGCCAAGTCGGGTGAGCCACCGGAGAACACCGGGAGCCTCCGGAGCGGCGTCGAGGGCACGCCCTGCCCGCCACAGGCTGGAGGAAGCCCCAGGTAAGTGGATTAGTATTATTATTTATTTTTTTATCTCTCTCTGTGGATCTTCCCTATAAGGGCTCAGCCACACTATAAGCGCTTTTTTTTTCTGAGTGCTTTGTGATTGATTAGCGCTTTCTGGCTAATCAATCACAAGCACTCAGAAAAGCGCTTATAGTGTGGCTGAGCCCTTACAGAAAATTGTATGGTGTGTACCAAGGATAAGTGCAGCTTCTGTTTGCAATGGAAATGTGATACACATTTTTAAAACAAACACTTCTTAAAGTGTACCTTAAAGTGTATAGGCAAAATAAACAATACGCTTCTGCATAAGCAGGAAGTGACGGCAAGTGCACGGGCTGCTACTGGGGCTTCTACCGTCCCCATGCCTGTGCCAGGACAAAACAATCCTCCTATGTCGTGGGCCACTGTGCCTGCGCGACCCTGGCTGCGCACGTCCTCGCTCCCCACTCACATTGTCGTGGGCTTGATGCTACCTTTCCTCCTTTCATGGGTGCTGATTCACAAAAGAGTGATAACTGCTATCACAGCAGTTATCATGTGATCTGCCGAGCGCAGCGCTTTGTGCGTGCAAAACATTGCTCTGCATGATAAACGAGTGTTTGTGCGCGATCACACACATGAAACACGTGCATGATCGCGCACAAACATTAATTTATCACGCGGAGTAATGCTTTGCACACGCAAAGCACCGCGCACGGCAGATCACATGATAACTGCTGTGATAGCAGTTATTAACGCTTTTGTGACGCAACCCCCATTGTCTGACACTGGCATTGGAAAACTGATTCACTTTGGACATAATGGGCTTGATTCACAAAACCTTTGCACGTGCAAACTAGGGTGCTAAGTAGTTTGCATGTGCAAAGTTGTTGCTGTTCGTGCACTAAGTTTTAGCGCACATACCACGTAACGCCGTTCGTGCGCTAAAACTTAGCACACCAACAGCATCAATTTTGTATGTGCAAACTACTTAGCAGCCTAGTTTGCACGTGCAAAGTCTTGAAATCAATGGAGCTTCGCCCACACAGTAAAATAGAGTATGTTAATGTAATTATGAATGGTGGTTACATTAACATGGGCGGTACTGTAAAGCGGCATGCGCAAAGTCTTACACGCGCCGCATAATGAAGTAAATACAGTAACAATCATTGTTTTACATTGTGCTCGCATGATCTGCACTGACTTTGCGTGCTAACTATCATTATCACGCGAATGTCAGTGCAGTTCACGGTACTTTGCACGCGAAGCGCAAAACTTTATGCGTGCAAACTGACGCGCATGTTAGCACATGCTAAGCATGATTTTTTTGCACGCTTTAGTGAATCATACCCAATATCCTTTAGTCCTGGTTGTAACATGTAGCACGCATATATTTGTCTATTGTGAGGAGACTCTTTGCGTGGGTTTGGATTCTGCTCCCTCCTCCTTCCCTCTGCTGAATAGACACATTGCTCTGGCAATAACTAAGACACTTCAGCATAAAAAGAGGGGGGCAGAGGCAGAGGGAATCTTGCCGGCAATGATTATATTTGCCGAGCTGAGATGAGTAAGCCTATACTGCTTTTTGCAGTGAAAATAAAAGTTCTTACAAACAGGTAATGTTTGGGAATACTTTCAAATGTTCATTTATGTACCTATGAGTAGTTGCTGATATTTTAGTTTTGGGAGGGTAATCCCCCTTTATTACAAAAGCATAATAAGTATTCAATTTGTGTTTACTATTTGTGGCTTTCGGTGTTCCACAGACACTGGTGTTCCACACCCCAAACACAACACCTGTGACGGGTTATTAAAAATGTGTACACTTTTTTGTACTCACAGTTTAATTGAGAGACCTTTTCCACAGATCTAAACCACCAGCGAGCATGAATCAGCTGAAAATGGCACAGGACGAGCAACGCTTAAATGGCGCCACCTTGGGCGGCAATAGTAAAAGCTGCAACTGGCAGCAATGTACAATAATTATGGCGTCTAATAAGTTCAACTGTAATTATGGTACCCAATAAATAGCTGGTGCCCACCACCCACTATTTATTGAGCACCTTAATTACTGTTCACTGCTGCCAACTGCTGCCAATTGTGGCGGTAGGGTAGTTTAGGGGGTTACGTTTGTTCGGGGAGTGGGGAGTTAAGGTTGTTCGCAGGTTAATAATGTTTAGGCAGGGAGTGGTGGCTAAGGAGTTAGGCACCAGGTAGGATCTTAAGGTTGGGCACCAGGTGTGGTCTAAGGATTGGGGACCTGGTGGGTAGAGATGGCCCGAACGGTTCGCCGGCGAACGGTTCCAGGCGAACTTTGGGTGGTTTGCCTTCGCCGGTGAAGGCGAACTTTTGCGGAAGTTCGATTCGCCCCATAATGCTCCATTAGGGTCAACTTTGACCCTCTACATCACAGTCAGTAGGCACATTGTAGCCAATCAGGCTACACTCAGCCCTGGAGCCACCCCCCCCCCCCCCCTTATATTAGGCAGGCTCCGCCGGCCATTACACTCACTTGTGTGTCTGCAATAGTGAGAGTAGGGCGAGCTGCTGCAGATTGTTTCTCCTAGGGAAAGATTAGTTAGGCTCTTGGCTTGTTAGCTTGCTCCTGGCTGAATCTTATTGTTGTAATAACACCCCAGAACAGAACCACTTTTGAGTGGTAATCCTGTTCTTGTGATCTACTTTTTTTTTCTTCTGGGTGTCCCACTGACACTTGTGTTGCATAGACAGCGTTGATAATTCATACTGTGTGTGTGCCACTGCCAGCAGCCCAGCACATTCAGTGACTACCTGTGTGACAAAGGTGCACATTTAATACCCAGTACTGCATATACCTAGTACCTGTTGTGTTTAGTTTACCCACCTCATCACTGCATATACCTAGCTGTTGTTTTGAGTGAACCCACCTCACTGCATATACCACTGCATATACCTACCTTTGTGTTCAGCGAACCCACCTCACTGCATCTACCTAGCTGTTGTGTTGAGTGAACCCACCTCACTGCATATAACTACCTTTTGTGTTCAGTGAACCCACCTCACTGCATCTATCTACCTTTGTGTTCAGTGAACCCACCTCACTGCATCTATCTACCTTTGTGTTCAGTGAACCCACCTCACTGCATATAACTACCTTTTGTGTTGAGTGAACCCATCTCACTGCATATAACTACCTTTTGTGTTCAGTGAACCCACCTCACTGCATCTACCTAGCTGTTGTGTTGAGTGAACCCGCCTCACTGCATACACCTAGCATCCCCCTAAGATGGACAAAATGGACAAACCAGGTAGAGGAAGAGGTAGAGGCAGACCCAGAGGAAGGCCACCTGGCACCGGCAGGTCTGTGCGAGGTCGTGTTGATGTGATTTTGTGCAGCCTGGCCCAAAGTACAGTGCTCAGAAGATGGCATGTGCCATCACTTCCGAAGATTGTCAGGACGTGCTTGACTATTTAACACAGAACACCTCATCTCCGGCAGCCACCAGCGCTACTACAAGCACCACATCTGCTGCATTTGACACTTCGCAGGAGTTATTTGGTGGGGAAATCACTGATTCACAGCCAACACTGCTACAACAAGGTGAAGGCGCTAAACAAGTTACACAACCTCATACGTCTGAGTTAGGTGGCGATAGTATGGACGTAACGTGTAAGGAGGGCGATGATGAAGTACCTGGTGTTGGTGCAGTTTTGAAGGTGTCTGAGGAAAGTGAAGCTGAGCAGGAGGTTTATGATGACGATTATACGGATGCCACGTATGTTCCCAATAGAGGAGATGACCGGGGGGACAGTTCAGAGGGGGAGTCAGGGAGGAGTAGGAGGAGACGAGTCCATGAAAGAAGCAGAGGGAGCTCGTCCTCAGAAACAGCTGGGGGCAGTGTCCGGGGCCATGTATTGCCAGCTATGGACAGCCAGCCAACATGCCCTTCAACGTCAGCTGCTGATGCCACTATAGTGCCATCACCCCAAGGGGGCTCAGCGGTTTGGACATTTTTTAACGTGTGTGCCTCAGACCGGAGAAAAGCCATCTGTGGTCTCTGCCTCCAAAAATTTAGCCGTGGAAAGGCCAACTCTCACGTAGGGACAAGTGCCTTAAGAAGGCACCTGGAGAAAAGGCACAAACAGCAATGGCAAGAACACCTGAGGAAAAGCAGCACCCAAAAGACAAGCCACCCTCCACCTCCTATTCCTCCTTCAGGTGCAGCATCTTCAACCGCTTTCTCCCTTGCACCTTCACAGCCACCATCCTCCACACCGCTTCTGCCCTTGAGCGGTTCCTGCTCCTCTGCCAACAGCAGCCATGTGTCCGTGAAGGAAGTCTTTAAGCAAAAGAAGCCAATTTCTGCCAGTCACCCTCTTGCCCGGCGTCTGACATCTGGCGTGGTGGAACTATTATCTCACCAGCTATTACCATACAAGCTGGTGGAGTCTGAGGCTTTCTGTAAATTTGTGGCCATTGAGACACCGCAGTGGAAGATACCAGGCTGCAATTATTTTTCTAAAAAGGCCATACCCAAACTGTTCCATGCAGTTGAGAGGCAAGTAGTGTCATCTCTGGCGAAGAGCGTTGGGTCAAGGGTCCACCTGACCATGGATGCCTGGTCTGCCAAGCACGGGCAGGGCCGCTACATTACGTACACAGCCCATTGGGTCAACCTGGTGAATGATGGCAAGCAGGGAGTACGTGGCTGCGCAGCGGAACAACTTGTGACACCTCCACGGCTTGCAGGCAAGCCTCCTGCCACCTCCTCTCCTTCTCCTCCTGCTACATCCTCTTTGCTGTCATCCTCCTCCTCCTCCTTGGCTGAGTGACAGTTCAACTCTAGTGGTGCTGCCATCTCCTCCTCTCCAGCTACACAGCCCCATCTCCCCAGAGCCTACACTTCATGCCAGGTACGACAGTGTCACGCCATCTTAGACATGTCTTGCCTCAAAGCGGAGAGTCACACTGGACCAGCTCTCCTGGCTGCTCTTAACAAAGAGGTGGAGCAATGGCTGACCCTGCACCAGCTGGAAATCGGCAACGTGGTGTGTGACAACGGCAGGAATCTCATTCCGCTTTGAATTTGGGAAATCTGACACCTGTACCCTGCATGGCACATGTGCAAAATCTGGTACTTCAAAGATTTGTGTCAAAGCACCCAGGCTTAGAGGACGTCCTGAAGCAGGCCAGGAAGTTGTGTGGGCATTTCAGGCGGTCTTATACGGCCATGGCACGCTTTGCGGACATTCAGCGGAGAAACAACTTGCTGGTGAGATGCCTGATATGCGATAGCCCGACTCGCTGGAATTCCACCCTGCTCATGTTCTCTTGCCTGCTAGACCAGGAGAAAGCCGTCACCCAGTACCTGTACAATTACAGTAGAAGGACACAATCTGGGAAGATGGGGATGTTGTGGCCCAACAACTGGACACTAATGCGAAATGCATGCAGGATCATGCGGCCGTTCGAGGAGGTGACCAACCTGGTGAGTCGCACTGAAGGCACCATCAGCGACTTGATCCCCTACGCTTACTTCCTGGAGCGTGCCGTGTGTAGAGTGGTGGATAAAGCTGTGGAGGAGCGTGAAGAAGAACAGTTACGGCAGGAGGAGAACAACGGCAGCAGCCGTCACAGGGGGCTTTTGCTGCTCCACGTTCAAGTGGTATTGTTTGTGGCTGGGGGGAGGAAGAGGACTTACGTAACGTCACTGAGGAAGAGCAAGAGGAGATGGATAGTACGTCTGGATCCGATTTTGTGCAGATGGCCTCTTTCATGTTGTCCAGCCTGTTGAGGGACCCCCGTATAAAAAGACTCAAGGGGAATGACCTGTATTGAGTGGCCACGCTACTAGACCCTCGGTACTGGAACAAAGTGGCGGACCTGTTACCAACTGCAGAACAAGCTGGCAATGATGCTTTACAATGCGTTTAAGGGTGATGTGACAGCACAATGCAATAAAAGTACCACTGCCAGTATTCCTCCTCCTCTCATGTCCACGCAGGCAAGGACAGGGCGCTCCAGCGATCTCATGGTGATGTCGGACATGCGGACATTCTTTAGTCCTACACCTCGCCGTAGCCCTTCCGGATCCACCCTCCACCAACGCTTGGACCGGCAGATAGCCGACTACCTGGCCTTAACTGTGGCTGTAGACACTGCGAGCAGCGACGATGAACCCTTGGACTACTGGGTGCGCAGGCTTAACCTGTGGCCAGAGCTGTCCCAATTTGCCATTCGACTTCTCTCTTGCCCTGCTGCAAGTGTCCTGTCAGAAAGGACCTTCAGTGCAGCTGGAGGCATTGTTACTAAGAAGAGAAGTCGCCTAAGTCACAAAAGTGTTCAATACCTCACCTTTATCAAAATAAATGAAGCATGGATCATGGATGGCTACTGCCTGCCCCAAGACTAAGTCAGACCCCACACACAGCATCTCTGCCTACAGGCCGCTTGACTGCCTTCTCCACCACCACCAACAGGGTCCAGGTCTCCAGGCGGATTCTTGAATTTTTAAGGCCGCTGCTAGCAGCGTCCTCTATACTAATTTTTCTGGTGCGTGTACATGCCTGCCTAATCTTTCTGGCTGCACTGCGGGCGGCTGCAACAAAAAAACAAAAGGCATGTACATGCGCCCATCCCCCTTCGTGATCATTACCTTGCCGCGGTGAAGGGGCTTGCGTATCACAATGAAGCAATGACCGCTGGCTATATGAGTGTCTCAGGTGGGGGTGGCACACCAAAGATAATAAGGTTGTTGCTTCATTGTGGTCAGACCAAATTTGATCAGCTGGACAGTCACTGATGTTCTATCATTAAACTACCACAGCCCGGCGACCATATGGGCTGGAAAACCGCCACGGCCTGCACTCTGGCCATGTTGCGCACCAGTCCAGCACGGCCGTCACTACGCAAACAGCTGTTTGTGGCGCGTTACACAGTGAGTTTGGTGTGCCAGTGTGAAGCAGTACTCTAATTACACTCCCTGATTGATGTATACACATGCAAGATGTTTGAAAGCACTTTAGGCATGCAATTTAGCATTCAATGTGAGTTCTGCCCTTAAAACGCTGCCTTGCGTCAAATCCCGATTTTCCCCCGAGACTTTTGGCATTTGTCCCACTCCGCCATGCCCCCCTCCAGGTGTTAGACCCCTTGAAAAATCTTTTCCATCACTTTTGTGGCCAGCATAAGTGTTTCTAATTTTTAAAGTTCGCCTCCCCATTGAAGTCTATTGCGGTTCGAGAAAGTTTGCGTAAACCGAACCTTCTGCGAAAGTTTGTGAACGGGGTTCGCGAACCGAAAATCGGAGGTTCGTGACATCTCTACTGGTGGGTAGAGTTGGGCCGAACCTTCGATTTTAGGTTCGCGAACCAGGTTCGCGAACTTCCGCGGAAGGTTCGGTTCGCGTTAAAGTTCGCGAACCGCAATAGACTTCAATGGGGATGCGAACTTTGAAAAAAAAAAAATTATGCTGGCCACAAAAGTGATGGAAAAGATGTTTCAAGGGGTCTAACACCTGGAAGGGGGGCATGGCGGAGTGGGATACACGCCAAAAGTGCAGTGGCAGGTTCACTGAACAGGTATACAGTGGCGGGTTCACTGAACACAACAGGTATGCAGTGGCGGGTTCACAGAACAGGTATGCAGTGGCAGGTTCACTAAACAGAACAGGTATACAGTGGCGGGTTCACTGAACAGAACAGGTATACAGTGGCGGGTTCACAGAACAGGTATGCAGTGGTGGGTTCACAGAACAGGTATGCAGTGGCAGGTTCACTGAACAGGTATGCAGTGGTGGGTTCACAGAACAGGTATGCAGTGGTGGGTTCACAGTACAGGTATGCAGTGGCAGGTTCACTGAACAGGTATGCAGTGGTGGGTTCACAGAACAGGTATGCAGTGGTGGGTTCACAGTACAGGTATGCAGTGGTGGGTTTACAGAACAGGTATGCAGTGGTGGGTTCACAGAACAGGTATGCAGTGGCAGGTTCACTGAACAGGTATGCAGTGGTGGGTTCACAGAACAGGTATGCAGTGGTGGGTTCACAGTACAGGTATGCAGTGGTGGGTTCACAGAACAGGTATGCAGTGGTGGGTTCACAGAACAGGTATGCAGTGGCAGGTTCACTGAACAGGTATGCAGTGGTGGGTTCACAGAACAGGTATGCAGTGGTGGGTTCACAGAACAGGTATGCAGTGGTGGGTTCACAGAACAGGTATGCAGTGGCAGGTTCACTGAACAGAACAGGTATGCAGCCAGGAACAAGCTAAGCCTAACCTTTCCCTATGAGAGACAGTCTGCAGCAGCTCGCCCTACTCTCACTAATGCAGGCACACGAGTGAGCGTAATGGCCGCCGCTGCATGCCTTTTATAAGGGCGGGAGTGGCTCCAGGGGCTAGTGTAGCCTAATTGGCTGCACTGGGCCCCGCTGACTGTGATGTAGAGGGTCAAAGTTGACCCTCATGGTGCATTATGGGGCGAACCGAACTTCCGCAAAAGTTCGCCTGCGGGACGCGAACGCGAACCACTGAAGTTCGCATGGAACCGTTTGCAGGCGAACCGTTCGGCCCAACTCTACTGGTGGGGTCTTAGGGTTTTATCGATATTCTACGACTGGCAGTCTCCAGTGCTATTTCTGTCTCGAACCTTTTTTATAGGTATGCCACAGAGCACACCTGAGTGACCTGACACACCTGTGCTTATTTCTAGTCTCAGTTTAATTGAGTGTTTTGCTTATGTTTAGGTTACTTTTTAAATCACAGTTGCGCAGCCTTATATTTTAAATATAGGTGGCATTCATCCCAGATATCCACCAGTTCATAATGCCAGTTAACAATGCAATCTCTTGTTTTGTTGGCAGAGATCCCTGTTACTTGGGCCGAGCTGATGTGTTGCAACATCCTTCTTCAATCTCAGATTCCAAGTTCCAATGGTTCTGCTGCTTTCTATACATTGTCCATCACACAAAATTCCTAATTGCCTGCTGTCATTTTTAGGGCTGGTTCAGTCGGACGCTTGCGGAGGGTTTACCGCAAGCGTTCGGAACGTCGCGTTAAAACGCTCCCATTCAAGTGAATGGGAGTGTTTGCACCGAGCTTTTACACGCGTTTACATGAACGCTGCGTTTCGGGTCCCAATTTTCACTTGCGTTCGTGGCCGCCCTGGAAGCTACATGTAGCTTCCAGGGGCGGCCAACTGCGATGGCTAATGTCCCCCTAGGGGAACAAAAAACGCGACAGCATCCAAACGCGACGCGAAGGCTGCTGAAAGCCTGATCGCGCAGCCGCCACAACGCCCCCAAACGCGATGCCACGCAGACGTCCGTGCGAACCAGCCCTAAAGCGGTTTAAAACCCTGACATAATATTCAATAAAAACATGTTTTCTTATTTTATATATGCCATACGGTTATCATATTTGCATTTGGGCATAAGTATTATTATTTATTTAGACATGATAGGGTCCCAAAAGTACATTTTTTTTGCTTTATGAGCTGACTTTGCATTTTATTAATAACTGGTTTTATTTATAATGTAGTGAAGGCAGACATGCTTTGACTCTGTCTGTGTAGAGCTGCTTCTCCACAGTCAGAGAATGTGTCACATTTCTCACTTGATACATTTAAGTAAACACAAGATAACATATTCTACAACTTCAGATGCATCAACATTTCACTACTCTGAACTTTCAAACTCTGTGTGTAGAATGCTGGTCTAGTAAATAAAATAATCTTTTAGAGCAAAGATGAAATGCTGCGTTATATTCCGCTTTAACAGTGATTTTTGGGAAAACTACAAGGTCTTTTAAAAGTATGGTAGCATGGGAAAGCAATGGAGAAAAGTGAGATAACAGGGCGAGAAGAGAAGGAAGGAGGAAAGGGTGAGATAAATAAAGAGAAAGGAAGAAAATGAGAAAATGGGGAGTAGAGAGGAAGCAAGAGAAATTAGATCTAGAGAGGAAAGAAAAAAGAGGGAAAAAGAGGGAAAAATAAGGAGGGCAAAGGAAGAGAGTGAAAGACAGAGAGAGAAAGAAAGGGGGAGAGGGGGGGGGGGGGAGTTAAAGGGGTGGAGAAAGAGAAGGAGAGAGAGGGTAAAGGGAAGGAGAGAGGAAGAAAGGGAAGGAAGAATACAAAAGTGGGAGGGGAGAGGAAGAATGGTGGAGAAAAGAGGAAGCAAAATAAATGGGAAATAGAGGGGAGGAAAGAAAGGGAAAAGGAAGAAGGACAAGGGAAGAGAGGGAAAGACAGAGAAACAAAGAAAGGGAGAGGAGAGAGGGAGAAAAGGGGAGGGGAGGAAGATAAAGAGAAAGTAATAGAGAGGGAGAGAGAGGGAAAAGGGCAAGGGGAGAGAAGGAAAGGGAAGGGGAAAGGGAGAAAAGTAAGGGAAGAGGAATGAAGAGGGTGAAGAGAGGGAGAATGGGGGAGGAGAGAGGAAGCAAGAGAATTGGGAAATAGAAAGGAGGAAAGAAAGGAAAAAGGAGGGAGGACAAAGGAAGAGAGGGAAAGACAGAGGGATAAAGAAAGGGAGAGGAGAGAGGGGGGGGGGGGGAGAAAGTGAGAGGGAGGGGAGAAAGAAGGGGAGAGAGAGGGGAAAAGGGAAGGGGAGAGAATGAAAGGGGAGAGGGAGAAAGCTAAGGGAATAGGAATACAGAGGATGAAGAGAGGTAGAAGGGGGGAGGAGAGAGGAAGCAAGAGAAATGTGAACTATAGCGGAAGGAAGAAAGGTGAAAAAAAGAGGGAAAACAAAGGAAGATAGTGAAAGACAGAGAGTTAAAGAAAGGGGGGGGGGAGAGAGAGAAAGGATAAAGAGAGAGGAAGAGAGAGAAAGTGAGAGGCAGGGAGAAAGGGGAGGGGGAAGTAGGGGGAGAAATGGGAAGGGAAGGGGATGAAAGGTAAGGGAGAGGGAGAAAGGGGGAGGAAAGAGAAAGATGGAGAGAGGGAGAACATGAGGTAAGCAGGAAAGAAAGAAAGAAAGAAAGAAAGAAAGAAAGAAAGAAAGAAAGAAAGAAAGAAAGAAAGAAAGAAAGAAAGAAAGAAAGAAAGAAAGAAAGAAAGATGGGAACTAGAGAGGGAGAAGAAGTGAGAGAAACAGAGAGAGAGGACACAGGGAAGAGGAGTAAGACGTGACATGAATAGAGAAGGGATGAAGAGAGAGGGAATGAAATACAATAAAGTCAGTTAGAGAAAGAAAGAGACAAAGAAACAGTAAATATGAAAAAAAAAAAAAGAAATATACAGCAGGAAGTAAGTTAGCAAAGACAAAGGGCTCGATTCACAAAGCGGTGCTAACCCAGTTAGAGACTTTAGGGGCTCGATTCACAAAGCGGTGCTAACCCAGTTAGAGACTTTAGGCGTGATAACCATTGCACCATGCTGGTGAAAAGCCAGTTTAGGTGTGATAAGTTTAGGCGTGATAAGTTTAGGTGTGATAAGTTTAGGCATGATAAGTTTACATAAGTTTAGATCGCTTGCAAAGTCCCGCACGCAAAGCAGCGTCATTAAACTTTGTACAAAGTGCACCAGACTTTGCTAGCGTAAAACTTTTGATCAGCTGTGCACTGCGGTGCTAACCCAGTTGACGCTTAAACTTATCATGCCTAAACTTATCACACCTAAACTTATCATGCCTAAACTTATCACACCTAAACTTATCACACCTAAACTTATCATGCCTAAACTGAGTTTAGGCATGATAAAGGGCTTTTCACCAGCGTGCTAACTGTTAGCACCGCTTTGTGAATCAAGCCCTAGGTGTGATAACCATTGCACCATGCTGGTGAAAAGCCAGTTTAGGCATGATAAGTTTAGGCGTGATAAGTTTAGGTGTGATAAGTTTAGGCATGATAAGTTTAGATAAGTTTAGATCGCGTGCAAAGTCCCGCACGCAAAGCAGCGTCATTAAACTCTATGCGAAGTGCACCAGACTTTGCTAGCGCAAAACTTTTGATCAGCTGTGCACTACGGTGCTAACGCAGTTGGTGCTTAAACTTATCATGCCTAAACTTATCACACCTAAACTTATCACACCTAAACTTATCATGCCTAAACTGAGTTTAGGCGTGATAAAGGGCTTTTCACCAGGGTGCTAACTGTTAGCACTGCTTTGTGAATCAGGCCCAAAGTCTGAGAAATGTTTTCACCATCATCATATCTGTTATAACTGTAGAGAATTTATTATTTTTCCTGGAGCTTTTATATTGTTTCTCCTCAAACAACACATGACAGACCCGCAAGCTTAAAGCGGAATATAACCCTGCAATTCAACTTTGCTCTAAAACATTATTTACAGCACATTACAGCATCTAGTAAAAAAAAATGCTGGTTGCATATAATATGCTGTAAATAATGTTTTAGAGCAAAGTTGAAATGCTGGGTTATATTCCGCTTTAAGGTACATACACACATCCAACAAAGTGCACAATCAACATCACGACATGACCGACACTATGGCAAACTGTTTACTTGACTTATATAATCCATGTCATGCACTAAAGAGGATCAACCAATCCAAAACAGTCTGTATGCATGTTGGATTATTATGGCTCTGTACAATTTAACAAGCTGACACATCATTGCATTCCAGCGGTTCTGGAGGTGTGTTTAGCTTCTAAGGGTAACAATAATTATTTTGCATATTTTCAGCAGTGATACACTGGGAGACATCTCAAGCTCACTCCAACCTGAATTATCGCAAATTCTTTCTGTTTTAAGAAAGCAAACTTTTGTTTTCCATAGCATTTTAGTAAGGGGCTTTTTGGACCAGTTTAGCCCCTCACACACTCCAATGAGTTCTGGTTCACCATAAACTTGCTGGTTAGTAGAGATGGGCCGAACGGTTCACCGGCGAACGGTTCCAGGCGAACTTTGGTGGTTCGCGTTCGCAGAGAACCGGGAACTTTTTTTCAAAGTTCAGTTCGCCCCATATACTTTAATGTCCGCCGACTTTAACGGTTAATAGCAAAGTCCCCTTACATGGTAGAAACACCAAAATTGTTGGGAATGTTAAGTGGAATAGTGGGAACAAGAGGAATTTTTTTTTTTTTCAAAAAGACCTTATACTTTTTGAGAAAATCAATTTTAAAGTTTCAAAGTAAAATGAGCCGATTCATAAAAAAAGAAGAACCGATTCATTAAAAAGAACCGGATGATTCAAGAACCGTTAGTATAGCAGAGAATGCGTCCTGAGCAGGACGTGAAGCTGCCGGCTCCGCTGCTGTCTCTCCCCACCTTCCTGCACCTGTCACCCTCACCTAGCCTGGCACCCAGTGCACCCATGGGTGCCAGGCTAGGTGAGAGTGACAGGTGAGGAGGTGGGGAGAGACAGCAGGAGCCGGCAGCTATGCATCCAAAAGGATGCATTCTCTGCTATGTGGGGGGCGTCGGAGATCTTCAATCAACTTAATTAAAGATCGCAACATAAGAGGATACAGTTCGTTGGATCGTTTACCGTGGATATTGGCGTGGGAAAACTTTTTTAAAGGTACAAGTAAGTATTTATGGTTAATTTAGAATAATAAAATACTTTTCTCGTGGTCAGGGGCGGCACCAGGGGGTGCTTGGGGGTGCTCGAGCACCCCCTAGAATTGGCCAAGCACCCCCAAAGCACCCCCTGGAGTGAACTGACTTCAGGCGTCTAAAAGACGCCAAGTCAGTTCACACAGCGGCAGCACGGAGCAGCAGGCAGGGCTACGGTAAGATGGCCTCCCGAAGCCCTGTTCTGCAGACTTCGAGTCTGCAGTGCATGGCTTCGGGCGGCCATTTTCCCGTAGCCCTGCTCTTTGCATGCAGGCAGGAAGTCTCGTCGTGACGTCAGGAAGGAAGAGGATCGTGGGCGCGCGGGCGCTGCGCGCCACAAGGAGGTCGGGACAGGAGGTCGGGACTCGGGAAAGAAGGTCTTCTGGCTGTAGGTGAGTAAATGGGTTTTTCTTTTCTTTTTCAGGTGATGCTGATTGTGCATATTGGGGCCATATCTGCTACGGATTGTGCATATTGGGGTCATATCTGCTACGGATTGTGCATATTGGGGTCATATCTGCTACGGATTGTGCATATTGGGGTCATATCTGCTACGGATTGTGCATATTGGGGTCATATCTGCTACGGATTGTGCATATTGGAGTCATATCTGCTACGGATTGTGCATATTGGGGTCATATCTGCTACCGATTGTGCATATTAGGGTCATATCTGCTACCGATTGTGCATATTGGGGTCATATCTGCTACCGATAGTGCATATTGGGGTCATATCTGCTACGGATTGTGCATATTGGGGTCATATCTGCTACGGATTGTGCATATTGGGGTCATATCTGCTACGGATTGTGCATATTGGAGTCATATCTGCTACGGATTGTGCATATTGGGGTCATATCTGCTACCGATTGTGCATATTGGGGTCATATCTGCTATGGATTGTGCATATTGGGGTCATATCTGCTACGGATTGTGCATATTGGGGTCATATCTGCTACCGATTGTGCATATTGGGGTCATTTCTGCTACGGATTGTGCATATTGGGGTCATATCTGCTACCGATTGTGCATATTGGGGTCATATCTGCTACCGATTGTGCATATTGGGGCCATATCTGCTACCGATTGTGCATATTGGGGCCATATCTGCTACCGATTGTGCATATTGGGGCCATATCTGCTACCGATTGTGCATATTGGGGCCATATCTGCTACCGATTATGCATATTGGGGCCATATCTGCTACCGATTGTGCATATTGGGGCCATATCTGCTACCGATTGTGCATATTGGGGCCATATCTGCTACCGATTGTGCATATTGGGGCCATATCTGATAACGATTGTGCATATTGGGGCCATATCTGATAACGATTGTGCATATTGGGGCCATATCTGATAACGATTGTGCATATTGGGGCCATATCTGATAACGATTGTGCATATTGGGGTCATATCTGCTACCGATTGTGCATATTGGGGCCATATCTGATAACGATTGTGCATATTGGGGCCATATCTGATAACGATTGTGCATATTGGGGCCATATCTGATAACGATTGTGCATATTGGGGCCATATCTGATAACGATTGTGCATATTGGGGCCAAATCTGATAACGATTGTGCATATTGGGGCCATATCTGATAACGATTGTGCATATTGGGGCCATATCTGATAACGATTGTGCATATTGGGGTCATATCTGCTACCGATTGTGCATATTGGAGCCATATCTAATAACGATTGTGCATATTGGGGTCACTGGACGTGTTTTTTGTTAAAATCTGCTCACATTACGTGTATTTTCTTGAGAAAACCTGCACAATTATGTGAATTTTCTGGGAAAAGGGTCACCAAAACTTGGGCCCTCTGTCTTTGCGTTGCACTTTTAAAGGGAACCCGAGGTGAGAATAATATTGAGGCTGCCATATTTATCTCCTTTTAAGTAATACCAGCTGCCTGGCTGCCGTGTTGGTCCTCTGCCTCTAATTCTTTCAACCATAGACCCTGAACAAGCATGCAGCAGGTCAGGGGTTTCTGACAATATTGTCAGAACTGACAAGATTAGCTGCATGCTTGTTTCTGATGTAATTCAGTTCACTACTACAGCCAAATAGATCAGCAGGGCTGCCAGGCAACTAGAATTGTTTAAAAGGAAATAAATATGGCAGCCACCATATCACTCTCACCCTGGGTTCACTCTAAATTACAGTTAGCCCCGCCCTCATCCGGTCATGACCACGCCCATTTTTTCGTCGGTGCAATCGGTTGTAGCCACACCCATTTTTTGCTGGTGGGGAGAGACAGCAGGAGCCGGCAGCTATGCATCCAAAAGGATGCATTCTCTGCTATGTGGGGGGCGTCGGAGATCTTCAATCAACTTAATTAAAGATCGCAACATAAGAGGATACAGTTCGTTGGATCGTTTACCGTGGATATTGGCGTGGGAAAACTTTTTTAAAGGTACAAGTAAGTATTTATGGTTAATTTAGAATAATAAAATACTTTTCTCGTGGTCAGGGGCGGCACCAGGGGGGTGCTTGGGGGTGCTCGAGCACCCCCTAGAATTGGCCAAGCACCCCCAAAGCACCCCCTGGAGTGAACTGACTTCAGGCGTCTAAAAGACGCCAAGTCAGTTCACACAGCGGCAGCACGGAGCAGCAGGCAGGGCTACGGTAAGATGGCCTCCCGAAGCCCTGTTCTGCAGACTTCGAGTCTGCAGTGCATGGCTTCGGGCGGCCATTTTCCCGTAGCCCTGCTCTCTGCATGCAGGCAGGAAGTCTCGTCGTGACGTCAGGAAGGAAGAGGATCGTGGGCGCGCGGGCGCTGCGCGCCACAAGGAGGTCGGGACAGGAGGTCGGGACTCGGGAAAGAAGGTCTTCTGGCTGTAGGTGAGTAAATGGGTTTTTCTTTTCTTTTTCAGGTGATGCTGATTGTGCATATTGGGGCCATATCTGCTACGGATTGTGCATATTGGGGTCATATCTGCTACGGATTGTGCATATTGGGGTCATATCTGCTACGGATTGTGCATATTGGGGTCATATCTGCTACGGATTGTGCATATTGGGGTCATATCTGCTACGGATTGTGCATATTGGAGTCATATCTGCTACGGATTGTGCATATTGGGGTCATATCTGCTACCGATTGTGCATATTGGGGTCATATCTGCTACCGATTGTGCATATTGGGGTCATATCTGCTACCGATTGTGCATATTGGGGTCATATCTGCTACGGATTGTGCATATTGGGGTCATATCTGCTACGGATTGTGCATATTGGGGTCATATCTGCTATGGATTGTGCATATTGGGGTCATATCTGCTACGGATTGTGCATATTGGGGTCATATCTGCTACCGATTGTGCATATTGGGGTCATTTCTGCTACGGATTGTGCATATTGGGGTCATATCTGCTACCGATTGTGCATATTGGGGTCATATCTGCTACCGATTGTGCATATTGGGGCCATATCTGCTACCGATTGTGCATATTGGGGCCATATCTGCTACCGATTGTGCATATTGGGGCCATATCTGCTACCGATTGTGCATATTGGGGCCATATCTGCTACCGATTATGCATATTGGGGCCATATCTGCTACCGATTGTGCATATTGGGGCCATATCTGCTACCGATTGTGCATATTGGGGCCATATCTGCTACCGATTGTGCATATTGGGGCCATATCTGATAACGATTGTGCATATTGGGGCCATATCTGATAACGATTGTGCATATTGGGGCCATATCTGATAACGATTGTGCATATTGGGGCCATATCTGATAACGATTGTGCATATTGGGGTCATATCTGCTACCGATTGTGCATATTGGGGCCATATCTGATAATGATTGTGCATATTGGGGCCATATCTGATAACGATTGTGCATATTGGGGCCATATCTGATAACGATTGTGCATATTGGGGCCAAATCTGATAACGATTGTGCATATTGGGGCCATAGCTGATAACGATTGTGCATATTGGGGCCATATCTGATAACGATTGTGCATATTGGGGTCATATCTGCTACCGATTGTGCATATTGGAGCCATATCTGATAACGATTGTGCATATTGGGGTCACTGGACGTGTTTTTTGTTAAAATCTGCTCACATTACGTGTATTTTCTTGAGAAAACCTGCACAATTATGTGAATTTTCTGGGAAAAGGGTCACCAAAACTTGGGCCCTCTGTCTTTGCGTTGCACTTTTAAAGGGAACCCGAGGTGAGAATAATATTGAGGCTGCCATATTTATCTCCTTTTAAGTAATACCAGCTGCCTGGCTGCCGTGTTGGTCCTCTGCCTCTAATTCTTTCAACCATAGACCCTGAACAAGCATGCAGCAGGTCAGGGGTTTCTGACAATATTGTCAGAACTGACAAGATTAGCTGCATGCTTGTTTCTGATGTAATTCAGTTCACTACTACAGCCAAATAGATCAGCAGGGCTGCCAGGCAACTAGAATTGTTTAAAAGGAAATAAATATGGCAGCCACCATATCACTCTCACCCTGGGTTCACTCTAAATTACAGTTAGCCCCGCCCTCATCCGGTCATGACCACGCCCATTTTTTCGTCGGTGCAATCGGTTGTAGCCACACCCATTTTTTGCCGCGGTCGTCAGCTCCCCCGGAAATTGGTCCAGCACCTGCATAGCACCCCCTAAAAAAAATTCCTGGAGCCGCCACTGCTCGTGGTTGTCTTTTTATTTCATTTAACCCTTTGTGGAAATGGGTAAAGGGTACTTTGTACCCCTATAGTCATTTTTCCTGGGAGGGGGGTGGGCATCTGGGGTCCCCTTCTTAAAGGGGACTCCCAGATGCCACCATGAACCCCCCCCCCAGGGAGTCGTCGCCCCCACCTCCTCCTGGGGCACCGGAGGTGGGGAAGAGCCCCTTGTCCATGGATTGGACAAGGGCTCCGGGGGGAGAGGAGGGGAAGGCTTGGCCGCCCCCCCCCCCCCCCCCCAGAGCCCACCCATACCATGGACCATGCAGGCTGGTATAGCTCAGGGTGCGAAGCCCCAGTCGGCCGGCGCTCCGCATTCTGGCTATCCCAGCCTGCATGGGGGACAAGAGGTTACAGATGCTCGGGAGGGGGGACTCCACGTCATTTTTTTTTCATTTATTTCCCACACTCAGCACATAAAAATAATATATATATATATACATATATATATATATATATATATATATATATATATATATATATATATATACATTTTTTTAAGGACTTACGAGGCCACAAGTATGAAAAAAGTTAAATACCATTTCATAATCCAGATCCATGGAGGACGCCATCTGCGCCCCCCGTTCATTCCGCCATGGCACCCGCAGTAATACCGGCCCCGGTCGGGTCTCGTCCCCTCCAAACGGGTCGGGTTCTCATTCCCCCCTCAATATGGCCGCCACAGATTGCCGCAGCTGCGCAGTCCGCATAGATGCGATTACGGCTGCGCAGCTCTAGGTCCTCCTCCCGATGCGTCCGATGTATGCACGCATATTGATGACGTGGCAGGAGGAGGCCCTAGAGCTGCGCAGGTGCAATCGTGTCTGTGCGGACTGCGCAGCCGCGGCAATCTGTGGCGGCCATATTGAGTGGGGAATGAGAACCCGACCTGTTCGGAGGGGTCGGGAGTCGGGACCGACTGGGGCCGGTATTGCTGCGGGAGCCATGGGGGAATGAACGGGAGGGCGCGGACGGCGTCCTCCATGGATCTGGATTATGAAAAGGTATTTAACTTTTTTTCACATTTGTGGCCTCGGAAGTCCTTTAAATATTGTTTCCTGCTATCTTTTTAACATATCCTGCAAATTTGGTGTTGCTAGGATGTAAGGGGCCTTTGCTATTAACTGCTAAAGACGGTGGGTGATGATAACCAACCAGAATTATAGGGGTGCAAAAGTGCTGAATTCTGCCATAGGCATCCATTAGGCTCCCTATTTCACTTTCAAAAATCTCAAATCTTTTCAAAGGGCAATTGCTCAGCAGTGACAAATTTTCTAGCATTGTAGGAACTGTTAGGGGGATCATAACTGGTGAGTTTCGGGCCCCTAGGCCGAAGAGGTCATATCCTAGGGTCACAAAAACCTGTTTATTTGGGCAATTTCAATGGTAGTGATTCTGACGTACAGAATTGTTAGACTTGAATTCCAAAGATGGGGTCCCTACATCTCTGCAAACCAGAGTTACAGGGGTGCAAAAGTAGTAAAATCCCCCATAGGCTTTCATTGGCTCCCTATTTCATTTTCCAAAATCTCACATCTTTTCAAAGGGCAATGGCTCAGCAGTACCAAATTTTCTAGCATTGTAGGGACTCTTAGGGGGATCATGACTGGTGAGTTTTGCCACTGCTGAGCCATTGCCCTTTGAAATGGTGTGAGATTTTGGAACGGTAAAGAGGGGGCCCAATGAAAGCCTATGGTGGATTTTACTACTTTTGCACCCCTGTAACTCTGGTTTGCAGAGATGTAGGGACTCCATCTTTGGAATCCAAGTCTAACAATATGTCTTCTACCTGCATGAGACATTTCGTGAAATTCAGACGTTGCTAACAGCCATGGCTGCGATTTATGTACGTCAGAATCACTACCATTGAAATTGCCCAAATAAACAGGTTTTTGTGACCCTAGGATATGTATATATATATATATATATATATATATATATATATATATGTGTATATATATATATATATGTATATATATTTATTATTTTTATGTGCTGAGTGTGGGAAATAATTGAAAAAAAAAATGACGTGGGGTCCCATCTCCTGAGCCTCTGTAACCCCTTGTACCCCATGCAGGCTGGGATAGTCAAAATGCGGAGCCCAGGCCGACTGGGGCTTCGCACCCTGAGCTATACCAGCCCGCATGGTCCGTGGTATGGGGGGCTCCGGGGGGGAGGGGCAGCCAAGCCTTCCCCTCCCCCCCCCCCCCCCCCCCCCGGAGCCCTTGTCCAATCCATGGACAAGGGGCTCTTCCCCACCTCCGGTGCCCCAGGAGGAGGTGGGGGCGACGACTCTCTGGGGGGGGTTCATGGTGGCATCTGGGAGTCCCCTTTAAGAAGGGGACCCCAGATGCCCACCCCCTCCCAGGAGAAATGAGTATAGAGGTACAAAGTACCCCTTACCCATTTCCACAAAGGGTTAACCTGCTCGGCGGTCTGGACGAGCTCAGCTCGTCCAGTACCGCCGGAGCCTGCCGCTCAGGCCCTGCTGGGCCGATTTGGCTCAAATAAAAAGCAGCACACGCAGCCGGCACTTTGCCAGCCGCGTGTGCTGCCTGATCGCCGCCGCTCTGCGGCGATCCGCCGCGAGCAGCGCCGAAAGAGGGTCCCCCCAGCCGCCTGAGCCCAGCGTAGCCGGAACAAAAAGTTCCGGCCAGCGCTAAGGGCTGGATCGGAGGCGGCTGACGTCAGGACGTCGGCTGACGTCGATGACGTCACTCCGCTTGTCGCTATGGCGACGATGTAAGCAAAACAAGGAAGGCTGCTCATTGCGGCCTTCCTTGTTAATTCTGGGCGCCGGAGGCGATCGGAAGAACGCCTCCGGAGCGCCCTCTAGTGGGCTTTCATGCAGCCAACTTTCAGTTGGCTGCATGAAATAGTTTTTTTTTTATTAAAAAAAAACCCTCCCGCAGCCTGCCTGGCGATCTTAATAGAACGCCAGGCAGGTTAAATGAAATAAAAACACAACCACGAAAAAAGTCCTTTAATTTTCTTAATTAACCAGAAATACTTACCTGTACCTTTAAAAAAATTGCCCACGGCAATATCCTCAGTAAATGATCCAACGAACTGTATCCTCTTATGTTGCGATCTTCTATTAAGTTGATTGAAGATCTCCGAAGCCCCCCACCCACATAGCAGAGAATGCGTCCTGAATGAGCCGGATCTTTTTAATGAATCAGTTCTTTTTTTATGAATCGACTCTTTTTTTTTACTTTAAAATCGATTTTCTCAAAAACTATAAGGTCTTTTTGAAAAAAAAAAATCCCTCTTGTTCCCACTGTTCTTCTTAACATTCCCAATAATTTTGGCGTTGCTAGCTTTTAAAGGGGCTTTGCAATTAACCATTAAAGTCGGCGGGGTATATTTTCCCACGGTCAGAAGGAGAATTTACATTGAAACTTTAAAATTGATTTTCTCAAAAACTATAAGGCCTTTTTGAAAAAAAAAAATTTCCTCTTATTCCCACTGTTCTCCTTAACATTTTCTGCAAGTTTGGTGTTTCTATCTTTTAAAGCGGCTTTGCTATTAACTTCTAAAGTCGGCGGGCGCTTAATTTTCCCACGGTCAGAAGGAGTTACTTTAAAATTGATTTTCTCAAAAACTATAAGGTATTTTTGAAAAAAAAATTCCCCTCTTGTAGTCACTGAAAGATCTCAGGTGTTAGATACCTTGAAACATCTTTTCCATCACTTTTCTGGCCAGCAGAAATGTTTCTAGTTTTCAAAGTTCGCCTCCCCATTGAAGTCTATTGCGGTTCGCGGAAGTTCCTGCGAACCGAACCTACCGCAGCAGTTCGCAAACAGGGTTCGCGAACCTTAAATCGGTGGTTCGGCCCATCACTGCTGGTTAGTCTATACTTCTGACCAAACAACCAACTCACCAACCAACTGAATGACCAACTTATTTGCATGTTATGCATGCAAGTGAAATGCCAGACTGCATGACATGGTGGCATTCAACACAAATACGTCATTGAAACGATGTTGTACAACAGTTGCGTGAGTTGATCCACTGGATTGATCGGGCAAACCGCCTGTTATCATTCACTCATCTTTTTGATTATCAACCAACAGATCAAAGTTAGATAGCAATTGTGTGGGTTTGTTGACCGTGTGTATGGGCCTTTACACTTACTTTACACTTCAATCTGTAGCTGTCTTCCCCCTCTGGATTGGAGGCTGTAGCTGGGCAGTTATCAGGCAGAGATTGTGATCGTGCTTGTAGGACTCTGTTGGCTTTGCCTGAGCTAATATTATATGTATATGGTCTACAGGCTTTGTTCCAACAAACACACCTCTTCCAATCATAATGTAAGTGGAAGTCTTGCTCAGCTTCCCGGTCTTATTTATTTTTATAAGAATAACCATTTCTATAACAATCAAGTTAACATGATAGAACATTCAATGAAAATCAGCACCCACAGTACACCCCGAATAAAAGCAGTTGAGCACCAGAGTCGGGACAAGATCTTCCAGCACCCAAGGCTGAGACAGCAAAGTGCGCCCCTCCATCCCTCCCACCCCAGCCGTCACACACTGATTGCTATTAGACTAAGAGGCATCCTAGGGCCCCCAACACCCCCAACACTTTAATCTCTAGTTATCTGGCTTGCGGTCACTGCCATGTATTTTCCTTTTCTTATTTGTCTCTGCTTTAAACACAATAGGGTAATCATCGCTGAGTGAGCTGTGCGCCCCCTCCTATTATTATTATTATTATTTATTGTATTTATAAAGCGTTGCACAATAGATAAATGGGTTAACATACAGGTAGAACAAACGGAAACTCAAAACAAAACAAGATCATGCAAATTATTTGATAACAATACAGTGCCATAGGTCAAAATAGAGACTGTTCTAGTCCACAAGAGGGGTGATTGTCAGTAAGATTGCATAATCAAGCTGAAAACACTAGGGAGGGGGGCCCTGCCAGAGGCTTACAGTCTAAAGGGTGGGGGTGAAGACTAGTGTTGGGCGAACAGTGTTCGCCACTGTTCTGGTTCTGCAGAACATCACCCTGTTCGGGTGATGTTCTAGTTCGGCCGAACACCTGATGGTGTTCGGCCTTTTTAGTTCGGGTTCGCCCGAACTACTCAATGTCCGCCGAACAGGGCCCTGTTCGCCCAAATACGGCCTCCCTATGGGGTCGCAGGCATAAGGGGGGAGCATGCCCCGATCGCGGGGGAGGTCGGAAATTCCCCCCACCCCCTCCGCTAGCGCTCCCCCCTCTGCCCGCTTCCCCATAAAAAAAGTCTGCGTAAAGTTAATAATACCTAGTGGTGGCTGGCTGGCTGTGGTGATGAGATGAGTGAGGAGGAGTCCGATCGACTAAGAGACGCGTTGAGGCCGGGCAGCGGGTGGTTCAGCGGTAGTACCCTTGTGGTACTTCCGCCCTTTCTCTGACCTCACGTCCTCTACGTGATGACTCATACGAGGGTACGCGTCACACATCTTTTGAGAGGGTGTCTAACAGAACATATTATGGTGCTGGTGTAGGGGGGTATGCGAGCATGAAGAGGTGAGTCATGAGAGCTTGTTTGAAGGTATTAAAGGTGGGGGCGAGTCTGATGGCTGGTGGGTTCCAGAGAGTAGGGGCAGCCCTGGTGAAGTCCTGCAATCGTGCATGTGACTGAGTTATGCGTGGTGCGACTAGGTGTAGGTCATTGGAGGATCGGAGGGGGTGAGCTGGTATGTGCCTGTGAACCAGATCAGATTGTGACGTAGGTGGAACTCCGCTCACGGCTCCATCCACCGACCGTGCAGGAAAGACGGGCTGCTCGAACCCCAAAATCCAGTACAGTAGAGAGTGAATTCCGCACCAGGTCAGTGGAAAAAGAACTTCGCTTTATTAAATCACGTACATGACAAGCTAAAATCCATCACCACATGCTGACATGTTTCGGACGTTACACGTCCTTAATCATAGCATGGAACCAGATCAGAGATGTAGGTCGGGCAGGTCTTGTGCACTGATTTGTAGGCCAAGCACAGGATTTTGAAATTGATCCTAAAGCTGATGGGGAGCCAGTGTAGGGCTTTACAGAGCGGAGTTGTAGAGGTGCTGCGGTGAGAAGAATGTATCAGTCTAGCTGCCGCATTCATTACCAATTGAAGTGGGGCAGTATGGTTAGAGGGGAGGCCAGACAAAAGAGAATTGCAGTAGTCTAGGCGGGAGATGACAAGGGCGTGGATAAGGAGTTTAGTGGTGTCAGGCAGGGCCGGGCCGAGGCAGAGGCCAGAGAGGCTCCAGCCTCAGGGCGCAGTGTAGGAGGGGGCGCACAACTCACTCACCTATCATTACCTTATTGTTGGAAGCAGAGAGAAATAAGAAAAAGGGATGCATGGCAGTGACTGCAAGCCAGATAACTAAAGATTAAGGTGTTGGGGGCACTGGGGCACCTCTTAGTCTAATAGCAATCAGTGTGTGATAGCTGGGTGGGAGGGATGGGGGGGCAAACTTTGGTATTGCAGCCTAGGGTGCTGGAAGACCTTGTCCCGGCTCTGGTGTCAGGGGACAGGTAGGAGCAGATCTTGGAGATGTTGTGGTGGTGGAAGTTGCAGGATCTGGCAATACTTTGGATGTGGGGTTTAAAGGTAAGTTCAGAGTCCAGAGTAATGCCTAGACAGCGGGCTTGGGAGGTAGGGCGGATGGTAGTATTTTCGATAGTGACGTGCAGATCAGGAAGGGGTGCGGCTGTGCGGGGTGGGAATATTAGAAGCTCAGTCTTGTCCAAATTAAGCTTCAGGTACCTGGCAGCCATCCAGGAGGAGATGGATGTGAGGCAGGCAGAGACTTTGTCCATGGTAGAGGAGGAGAGATCTGGGGTGTGGAGATATATCTGGGTGTCATAGGCATACAGGTGGTAATTGAAACCCATGGAGGAGATGATTTTGCCCATTGAGGCAGTATAGAGTGAGAACAGTAGTGGTCCTAGGACGGAATCTTGAGGAACACCAACTGAGAGGGGTGTAGGAGTGGATGAGGAGCCATTGAAAAATGTTGTGAAGGAGCGGTTGGAGAGGTAGGAGGAGAACCAGGCTACACTCCGCCCTGAGACTGGAGCCTCTCTCGCCTCTGCCTCGGCTCGGCCCTGCTGAGCACAGACTGGTCCAGAGTCCAATTAATAAAATATTCAACAATCTGCGCCTACACAGCTCTAATCTTCCGTTCTAATCTTCAAATGGTTATTGCACCTGGGCACATATGCAATTAACTTTTTCTCCTAAGTTATCTCTTAGGAGATAATTTTCATCTTCTGTTTAAAATAACTTTTCAGCACAACATCCTTGTACAGATCTTTTCCAGAGATGCTCGTGTAAAGAATAAAGGAGATAATTACTGAGACTCCCCCATGAGGAGATGGACTAGCCCCAACCCTTTCAGATTTGTGAGTTTTTTTACTGCTCATCAGAAACATAGGATAAAAGTAATTTATAGTATATTTTAATGTAGCGAAGATTTACTTCTATTAAGTCTGTGTGCACATATATTTTACTTTTCTTTACAATGGTGGACCTTTATCTAGCTGCCGACCGCCTCACGCCGATGGGAGGTGGGAGAGGGGCACCTTCAACACCGCCTAACGCTGATTGGCGTCAAGTCCTTGTGGTGGGCATTAGCAAGGAATGCATGCACGCGTGTGCGTGTGTTCCCTGCTGAAACTCAGAGCGGGGATCCGTTAACAGCCTGCCAGCAGCGATCTGAGCTGGCAGACTGCAATATATATATGTATATATATATATATATATATATATATATATATATATATATATATATATATATAGCAATAATCATTTGTACAGCGTGGCGATCTAGCACAGCGCTGTACAGGGGACAGCCCTGTCACTTAGTTGTCCCTCTGATTGGCTCACAATCTAATCCCTCTCTAAAGGGGCCCATACACCTAACGATTTTCCCGCCGATATACAGCAAATTCGATCACTGTGATCGAATCTGCTGTGAAATCGTTGCGCAAACGCAAACGATTGATTTCTGGCCAAAATTAATCGTTCCCATTGATTCCCGTTGAGCCATCCGTGCAGAAGATTTTGCTCGATCGCCGGCGGGTCGGGAGTGCGTCGATAGCGGCGTTCACATGCCCGACGACCGACGCAATACAGCAGCAATACATTACCTGCTCTGGCCGGCGCGAGTCCCCACTGTCACCGCTGTCTTCTTCTCCGCTGGGTTCCGGGTTCCGGACTGCCTGGCTTCACTTCCTGTCCCGGCAGGAAGTTCAAACAGTAGAGCACCCTCTACTCTTTAAACTTCCCTGGACAGAAAGAAGTGGAGCCAGCCGATCCGGAATCCGGAACCCAGCAGAGAAGAAGACAGCGATGACAGTGGGGACTCGCGCCGGCCAGAGCAGGTAATGTATGCGCGGGGGGGGGGGGTTCAGCGTCAGCCCCACCACAGATTGTGATCGGTTTCATGCTAAAATCGATACACAATCTGTTTGCAGTAAGGCAGACATACGATCCCTCTCTGATCAGATTCGTTTAGAGAGGGATCTATCTGTTGGTTGAATCTGATGGCAAATTGACCAGTGTATAGCCACCTATAGGCTGATGTCTATGAGAGTGTAGTGCAGTGTATGGAGCTCAGTCTAAGGCCAATTTAAGGGGAAAGATGGGAGTAAAAGAAATAGTGCTTTAAAAAAAAAAATCAGGTCTTTCCTCTTTAATTAAAAAAAAAAAAAATCGCGTCAGCAATCAAATCCCACCAAAAGACAGCTCTATTAGTGAAAATTAAAGGAGGTCATTTGGCTGCTAAGTTGTATGGCTGAGCTATAAATTGTTAAAGCTGCAGATTGCTAAATGGGGGTATAAACCTGTGGTCCTCAAGTGGTCAAAGATCCAGCACATCTTGGGACTGATGCACACGCAGCACACATCACTTTTATCGGCACCATGGGAGCAGCACACATTTCAATATAAACGTTGGCACGTTACCGGGGTAAAGTGTGTATTGCTATAGTAACATGCAGTGCATTCATTTGCTATCCCTGATCTTCTGCATGCTTGTTCAGGGTCTAAAAGTATTCGAGGCGTAGGATCAGCAAGATAGCCAGACTGGTATTGTTCAAAATAAAATAAATATGACAGCCTCCATATACCTCTAACTTCATTAAAAAGACCTAAAGATAAAAGAAACAAATGACAGTGTCTTGCAAAAGTATTCACCCCCTTGGTGGGCGGCCTTCTCTTACATAGTTACATAGTTATTTGGGTTGAAAAAAGACATACGTCCATCGAGTTCAACCAGAGAACAAAGTACAATACCAGCCTGCTCCCTCACATATCCCTGTTGATCCAAAGGAAGGCGAAAAACCCTTACAAGGCATGGTCCAATTAGCCTCAAAATGGAAAAATTCCTTCCCAACTCCAGATGGCAATCAGATTAAATCCTTGGATCAATACCACTGGGCATTACCTAGTAATTATAGCCATGAATGTCTTTCAATGCAAGGAGATAATCTAAGCCCCTTTAAATGCAGATATAGAATTTGCCATAACGACTTCCTGTGGCAATGCATTCCATATCTTAATCACTCTTACTGTAAAGAACCCTTTCCTAAATGGCTAAAACATTTTTCCTCCATGCACAGATCATGTCCTCTAGTCCTTTGGGAAAGCCTAGGGACAAAAAGCTCATCCGCCAAGCTTTTATTTTGCCCTCTGATGTATTTATACATGTTAATTAGATTCCTCTCTAAGGTGTCTTTTCTCCAGTCTAAATAAACCCAGTTTATCTAACCTTTCTTGGTAAGTGAGACCTTCCCTCCCACGTATCAATTTTGTTGCTTGTCTCTGCACCTGCTCTAAAACTGCAATATCTTTCCTGTAATGTGGTGCCCAGAACTGAATTCCATATTCCAGATGTGGCCTTGCTAGAGAGGTAAAAAGGGGCAATATTATGCTACCATCCAGAGGCGGCCTTTGGGGGGATGGCAAGTGGGGCGATCGCCCCAGGCCCTGCACATGAAGAGGGCCCCGCATGTCATGCCCGCCATACCATGCTCATTTTGGTGGTGGTGAAGGAAAGGTCTACAGAAGTCTAGCTGTTTGCGTTCTGAGCAGTGTGTCATTTACAAATACTCAGATTTTCCTATTTTGTTTTACACACCTTATATTTTGCACCGCCCCCCCCCCCCCCCCCTTTATTGCTCAGGTTTTCGTCTTCAGCATGCTTTACTGTCCTATGCCGTCTGCATTTTTGTAATTAATTTCTGTACTGACAGATTAAGGTAACATGCAAGAACCTCAGCCTGAGGACCCCAGGGGCATTTAGGTCAGCCAAGCATGGACTGGAGCTAGAGGGGGCTCATGCTGGAGCTTCCAGACTGGGGATTGGTGCTAGGTTTCATGGGAATCTAGGGATAGGTAGAGGCAGAGCCGGATTAAGGCTAAATGGGGCCCTAAGCAAAGTAACTGATTTGGGCCCCCCCATCATGTCATAATAGAATCAGAAGATGCAGCTGCACAGCAACATGCTGCACACACCGGGGCAGCCGAGCTACTGGTTGCTACGGGCAACAGCCCGCTTTCCTCTGTGGGTGCACAATGCAGGGAATAGCAGCGGCAAAATGCAGAGTGAGAGATGAATGGCTAGAACATTTGCACTCAGGGGCTGGGGCACCCCTGTGAAGAAGGCGCCAGATATCACAGCAGGAGCACTTTTCCCCTGCATCTCCAGCCTGGCAATAGCAGAAAGCTCTGGACACCGCCAAACCGGAAGCCGTTCCCCAGACAGAATTACATAACCACCCCCACCACCGAACAACCGATTTCCTCCCAAACTAGACAGCCACCATGCAGCCTCCATCCCAGTGAATACGATAGTCCAGCAGAGAAGGCAGCCGCAGCGGGGGATAATGACAGCACCAGATGACTCACATTCACCTATTGCGATCCAAGCAATAGAGGTCATCCGGAGCCCATCTGTCTCCTCTAGAGTGCTGCCGCTCTGTTACTACTGCTATTACTACTTCCTGTCTGATCTGAGAATCAGGAAGTTCAGAGCGAGCGGCTGCACTGTAGAAGAGACAGATGGGTTTCAGATGACGGGATCTCTATCGCTTGGATCATGGATAGGTGAGTGAGCGTTTGCCATCTGCTGCTATCATTCTTGCTGCAGCTGTGGTTCTCTGTGGGAAGGGAGGGAGGAGTGGGCAGCGGCTGAGTGCACAGTAGCAGGAGTGGGACCTAGGAGGAGAGCCTGGCTCTGAAGACAATCAGCAGCGCACGGCATCATTTGACAAGACAAGACAAATAACATTTATATTGCGCTTTTCTCCTGGCGGACTCAAAGCGCCAGAGCTGCAGCCACTAGGACGCGCCCTATAGGCAGTAGCAGTGTTAGAGAGACTTGCCTAAGGTCTCCTACTGAATAGGTGCTGGCTTACTGAACAGGCAGAGACGAGATTCGAACCCTGGTCTCCTGTGTCAGAGGCAGAGCCCTTAAACGGACTCCGAGCAGTGCCTGTGGGTATGCCTTTAAGCATACCCACAACTAATTAATTACATGCTCACACCTACCAGCATGATGTTTGTAATTATATCCCCCTGGGTTCCTTATATTTCATTGCATTGTGCTGAATCGAGCTGCCGATTTTGGAGAAAAGTCGTCCTGTGTGATACAATGTAACTATGGAAATATGCATATAATTTTGAAGCTCTCTTTCTCCTCTTTCCAATAATAGATGAACTGCCACCCTACGCCTTTTAGTTTTCACAATTTTCGTGATCTAAATTACCGCGGCCGCGATTTCGATCGGGAATATAGCGAAAACTAAAAGGCATAGGGCAGTGGTTTATATATCATTGGAAAGAGGAGAAAGAGAGCTTTAAAATGATATGCATCTTTCCATAGTTACTGCACTGCTCAGAGTCCCTTTAACCATTATACCATCCAGCCACCGCTGACAGGATGGCGAGGGCTGGTTTATGTGCTGATGGGGCCCCTTTGACTCTGAATGGGGGCCCAAGCGACTGCTTATGTTGCCTGGTCGGTAATCCGGCCCTGGGTAGAGGCTGGCTGGAAAGCTAGGGACAGGTACAGTTTGATTACATTACGTATTGTGATTGTTCCTGTATTGGGTGGCTTAGGGGCCTTTAACAAGTTTTTAAACAATAATAAGGCATACTGCTTTAGAGGTGGACAAGCCCGTGACTGTGGTGGTACGGTACATAGCCTTCACTTGTGCCTCTAGGCCCCACATGACACTCGCCCCAGGCCCTGTGTACTCTGTTACCATCTCAAATTCTTATTTCCCTTTTAATGCATCCCAAAATTGTATTAGCTTTAGCTGCAGAGACTTGGCATTGAATACGATTATTTAACTTGTTGTCGATGAGTACTCCTAAGTCCTTCTCCAAGTTTGATGTCCCCATCTGTATCCCGTTTATCTGTCCCCATCTGTATCCAGACTACTTTTGGTAGGTACTAATCACTGCATGCGAGCAATACCCTATAAGAACTTCCATTCTGGAGATGTTCTGACTAGAGATGGCCTGAACTAGTCGCTAGTGGACAGTTCCCTGTGAATATTGGCTGTTTGTGTTTGTGCCTCTTTCACAAACTTATGACGTGTTCGACCCGCCCCCTATACATTATAATGGAACCAAAAATGTACCCCCTTACCCCAGAGTCAGCACATACATGGCCCATGTATGTGCTGACTCTGGTGTGAGGGTGTACACATAGCAGCCAATCAGCTATCCCTCCCACCTGCACCCCCCACCAGCACCACCTATCAGAAAGCCAGCACAGCAGCCATTTTGCAGTCTATGTTTGGCTTCTGTGCTAGGCAGATCAGGGAGAGTGTGCTGCTGACAGGGATAGCGTTAGTTAGGCCTGTGTCATGTGTCCTCAGTGCAAATTCTTGCTGCTACCACATTGTCCTGAACAGCTAATAGCCCTTCTTAGGGCTGGTACATTGTTTTTCTTGCTATTGGATTGCAGTTCTGTATGTCCAGTGCACAAGTTAGCTGTTGGAGACAGGTCTGCTGGTCCTAGTAGTGCACTAACTAGATAACCCAATAATCCTTCACCACAACTACTGGCACCTAATATCCACTACTGCCCTGCATAAAGCCTCACTGGCAGTGCCTATATTTTTAGGTGATTGTTGCACATAGCATACAACTGTCACGTTACCTGTGTGAAGTGACAATCCGTTCCTCCCTGGCAGATGTTATAATATTGTAAAAGAAAAATGACAGGCATGGGCAGGCCACACCGCAGGGGTCGTAAGGATTGTGCTGCTGTGATTTCCTGTGGCCCTAGCATATTGCCCAGTATTCAGATGCCATGAACCTTGAACTCACATAATGGCTCAGAAGTAATTGACTGGGTTACACAACAACACACCCCATCTTCTACGGCTTCTGCAAGGAACCTTGCCGCAACATCCTCATCCTCCTCTGATTTGGGCACTCTACAACATCATTGAACTACCTCAACCTGATCATAGAGGCTGAAAAAAAACACAATCGCCTGCACTCTCACGAACGTGCGCACAAGCACAGCGGCCATCACCACTACACAAAGATTGCCGCTGAGAGGACTAATATCGTTATCACTAAAGCTCTTTGTGGTTGTTTGCCATGCAGTAAATATGGCGTTTTGTCTGTCAGTGTGAACTGGGCGATTTCTGTCCTTTAGAGATTAAAACACAACTCTACGTCGACTACGTAATTTTTCATGGGACTTTTGCCATGGATCCCCACTGGCATGCCACAGTCCAGGTGTGAGGCCCCTTTAAACAACTTTTCCATCACTTTTGTGGCCAGAGACAGTCCCTGTAGGTTTTAGAATTTGCCTGTCCATTGAAATCTATGGCGGTTCACCCATTCCGCTTGTTCGCGAATGTTTGCTCTTGTCAAAGTCACTTTAGGTCCTTAGGTAAGCCTGATTTTCCTGCTTGCAAGACATCATCACCAGCCCAACATATTCCACCACTTGACAGGAGCCATGGTAAGAAGGTAAACAATGTTTTTTTCGCTTTTCTGTATCATGCCTGAAGAAGAAATATAATGCTTTGAAAGCTTGCAAAGAAATCTTGTACAGTTCGGCATTTAGGGCTCTTTTTAGGGGACGTTAAGGTCACCTAACGTCCCGCTTACGCGATGGTGGTGCTAAAGTTGGACGCTACATAGAGACGCGTTATGCGTCTCTTGGTGCACCGTTTTAGTTCGATACTGGTAGAATGAAAACGGCACATGCGTCAAAAGACTGTGGAGACCACGTGATCGGAACACTCCGCATCACGTGGTCCCACCAGCCAATCGTCGCACAAAGCGGCTGCTCCAGGAAGTAAACACATGACGTCACGCAGTGCAGTGAATATTGATTAGCCATGTGGCTAGGTACAATAGCGGACTCTCCCCTCCTCCTCCAACATTACTGAGCATGTGCAAACAGTCTAACGTGGCTAAAACTGCGCATAACGCACAGCATGCTGCACTTTCATTCAACGTGTAGTGTTACAATGTAATGCAAAGTGGGCACTGTGAACAGCCCATTGATTTTTCATTACTGTGAGTTGGGCTGCGTTACAGGCTGCTCTAACGTGCGCCTGTAACGTCCCACTGTGAAAGTAGCCTAAAGGTATCACCTAAACAACTTTTGTTGTTCTGTCTTTAGATTCTCTCCATGACTAATAATGGACCCCACACAACTGGCTTTACCTGTCAGTGATCATAACCACTTCCGTACCAGCAGTCTCTGCCCCCTTAAAGGGAACTTTAACTCTAAAAAATGTGTTTCACTTACCTGGGGCATCTACCAGCCCCCTGCAGTCATTCTGCGCCCTTGCAGTCACTCATGGCTCCTCCAGTCCCCCGCCACCAACTAGTTTTGTTTTTGCCAACTCGGAGTCGGCAGGCCGCCACGTGTGCCTTTGCATGCATTCCCGTTGGTGCAGGAAGCTATCGTGGACATTAGCACGTACAATTTTACGAGTTTGCACCTGTAACGCTAAAAAATGTATGTATTAATGTCCACGATAGCTTTCTGCACCAACAGGAATGCGTGCAAAGGTACACGTGGCTCTCTGTGATCACACGGTCTGGAGCCAATGAAAGCGGCTCCTGACCTGTTTACAGATCTCTGCTGTCTTATAGACGGCAGAGCGAGCGAATTGCGGCGGGTGCAGAGTGGCGAGATAGGTGGTATCAGTGGTAGGGACGCGCGATTCAGTGCGACATTGACGTAGATTCGTACAGCGTCGGAACCAGTTGTTGCAACTTATCGGTGTAAATTTGCATACAGTATCTGCAAAAAAAACAGTCAAGACCTTGCAAACAAAAAACACATCAGTCACACGGTATCCATGCAGAGATATCATAAAGGCTGTCCCACAGCACACCCAAACCCCAGTAGGAAATAACTCCTGATTAACAGAGGTCAGTTATCTCTTTGGGAAAACCAGTCTAAAGGTGCGTACACATGCACGACAGCAGCCAACGACGGGTCCGTCAGCTCCTCCCGCTGGGCAGGTTTTCAGCAGACTGTAGTGCATGTGTACGCACTGTCGGCGGAATGATAAGGCTGTTCCCTGTGAAACTGCAGCCCCAGGACTTGACGCCAATTGGCGTTAGGCGGTCCTGGGGATGCCGCCGCGGTCACGCCCATTGGCGTGAGGCTGTCTTCAAGTAGCTAAACCACACAGAATGTTTGTTACAACCAGCACACTTGTTTGAATTGCGTGCACTTAATGCAGGAAACGCATGCAAAACAGCACATAATAAAAGTCTATGGGCCACATTGCAAGTCACAGCTGTCTGCGATTTGCAATGTAATATTTTAAAAGTGCAAAGCATGTAGGATCTTTCCTATATTGTATGCTAGTAATACTATACTATAGGGGATGAAAAGTATGCGTTCCACGTGAGATTTTTTTAAAAATAAATATGATATTGTGCTTTTTTCTTCATTGTAAAAGGGAGATTATTAAAAATATGCAAAACACAAAAGCACGAAAAATACAATCGCAAAATGCAAATATATACAAAACCGCGGGGTAAACCACAGAAACTAGCTCCGCAGAAAGCTCATTGGGCTTGATTCACTAAACCGTGATAAGTCATATCACGGCCGTGGTCACGCGATTTTTGCATTTGCGTGCGAATTATCGTGTGCAATCGGGAATTTTCACACGAAAACGATCACGCTCAAATGTGAAAATCGCACAAAAACGGCCATGATGTGACTTATCCCGGTTTAGTGAATCAAGCCCATCGTTTTTTGCACAGACAAGTGTGTTTCCAGCTTTAAAGAGAACCGAGAGGAAGTTTGGGGTAAGAAACACATACAGCATAGTCCCGTTATCTGGAACTCAGGCGACCAGGAGTCTCAACTAACCGTTATGTCTGAGGGTAGAATGGGGACTTTGTTTTTATGGTGTTTGCAGCTTTTTAAATACTTACTGAGCCAGAGGCGTAGCTAGGGCTTTCAGCGCCCGGGCACCAAGACAGTTTATGCGCCCTCCGATGGTGGCAAAGAGCAAAAGGGGGCGTGGCCCCACATCAGAATGTTAGTGTGGTCATCAGTGCTGCCATGCAAATACAAAATAATATGGTAGAAAATTAGACTACGACTATGGTAGGATTAGATTGTGAGCTCCTCTGAGAAGAGTCAGTGACATGACTATGTGCTCTGTAATGTGCTGCAGAAGATGTCAGTGCTGTATAAATACATAATAATAATATGGTAGAAAATTAGACTACGACTATGGTAGGATTAGATTGTGAGCTCCTCTGAGGAGAGTCAGTGACATGACTATGTGCTCTGTAATGTGCTGCAGAAGATGTCAGTGCTGTATAAATACATAATAATAATATGGGAGGACATTAGACTATGACTATGGTAGGATTAGATTGTGAGCTCCTCTGAGGACAGTCAGTGACATAACTATGTACTCTGTAATGTGCTGTAGAAGATGCCAGTGCTTTAAATACAGAGATATGACAGAGAACATTTATATCACGTTTTTCTCCTGTCGGACTCAAAGCGCCAGAGCTGCAGACACTGGGACATGTTCTATGGGTCTTACTGAACAGGATGAGCAAAGATTTATTTGAACCCAGGTCTCCTATGTTAGAGGCAGAGTCCTTAACCAGTACTCTGTCCAGCCACTGGATAGAGCTTCCTCCTTTCCTCCCCCCCCCCCCCCCCCAGATACTGGGATAATGACTCGCTGAATGTGTGATAAAATGCTAAAAGCTTTAAACCTGAAGGGTCAGAGACAGGGTCAGTAAGCGAAAGGGAATGTATGTACAGTATGTGTATATGACATACATACATTCTGTGATTCCATCCCTGACTGTCTGACCCCTGTCCCTGACCCTGCGGGCTTCTTCCAGCATTTAGCATTTTATCACACAAGCACAGTTTTTTATGGACCATGAGACCCTCTCAGCTACAGTAATTCTTCCCCCCCCCAATAATCTCCTCCACCCCAGCCCCCCCCCCCCCCATAACAGTAACCCCCCCAGCAACAGTAATTCCCTAACTCCCCCCCCCCAAGTAACACTCCTGCCCCCACCATAAACACAAAGTGAGTCAGTGCAAATATCTTAACTCCTTACCAGCAGTGAAGGAGTTAATGAAGAAATCTGAGCTGAAGAGAGGTGAATGAATCTCCGGAGTCATAAGTGGAGGAAACAACACAACAGAGCGGCTCACACAAAGGAATGCCTGGCATGTGAGCAGAGAGTCCCTGTCCAGTTCTGGCTGACTGCTTCATACACTGTATTTAAGCCACCCGCGCTAGGCAGCATGTGACAGCTACTCCATGCTACGGCAATGAGAGAAGAGGCAGCATCTGTATAGGGGGGCGGAAGAGGAAAGAGAGAGACACTCGGGGAGACATGGGAGTCGGCTCTCCACCAATCAGGCACCTGTATGCTCGTGCCAGTCCGATCTTCAGCACTCCAGTCCACACTGGTAAGCCCCAGCGTGATCTATTCCAGCCAGGCCTCCAGCACTGACTCAAACTTCCCGGGCTCCTGTGACCTCATCCCTGCACATGTAAGCTGTGTGCAGCACGTAATGACATGCGCTGGCACCGCACTCTCAGCAGACTCTCAGGCAGAGAGAGGAGATTTTAAAAGAAACAAAACAATGCGTCAGGGCGCCCTTAGGGAGTCAGCACCCGGGGGCATATGTCCTACCACGCTCCCACCAAGCTACGCCCCTGTACTGAGCCTCCAGTGACGTCCTTCAGCCCTCCTCTTGCTCCTAGTGGGCTCCAAGCTGCTTCTGGCATCCGTGCACGGCTCTCAGCCTGTCACATGACCCAATACGGGTCAGGTGACACGCCGGCTTCCGTGCATAGGGGGAGCTGGAAAGGCGTGAGGAGCCCACTAGGAGCAAGAGGAAGGCTGCAGGACGTCCCTGGAGGCTCAGTAAGTATTGGGGGGGGGGAGTTGTTCAAGCAATGGGCAAGCACATGTATGTGGCACAGGGCAGTTTCTAGGCTACTTTGCATCCAGGGCAAGACTTAGGGATGCTTGCTGGATTCCGCGGAATTGTTAATTCCGTGATTCCGGACGGAATTAGGTCAATTCTGATTCCGGCAGTCGGAGAGGTGTACTCTCAAACGGAATTCCGTGGAAATTGTTTTATTTCCGCGGACTTTTCTGGAAAACACAAAAATCTTCCTCCTCCTCCTCCTATCATCTTGTAGGGAATTGCAGTTTTTCAAAAGCCAGCTTACATACCTTGGCCAGGGATTGAACCCCGGTCTCAGTGTGTAGTAGGTGTCTGTCTTGCCCCCTAGACCACCAACCACACTACATGCTAAAGCCAGCCTAGCATGTACCATTATGATCAATCCAATAGAAAAAGTAGCATACTAAAGGATTTGTACTTTTTCAAAAGCCAGCTTACATACCTTGGCCAGGTATTGAACCCAGATCTTAGTGTGTAGTAGGTATCTGACTTGCCCCCTAGACCACCAACCACACTACATGCTAAAGCCAGCCTAGCATGTACCATTATGATCAATCCAATAGAAAAAGTAGCGTGCTTAAGGATTTGTACTTTTTCAAAAGCCAGCTTACATACCTTGGCCTTTTGAAAAAGTAAAAATCCTTAAAGTGGACCCAAATTAAAAATACAAGATTTCAGAAATAAAATCTATTTTCTAAATTATAATAATAAATAGCAGCCTTTTTTCAGCTGCATGATGACAAATATAAAATATTTTACATTTATTGGAGGAACCCCTCCCTTCCTTTCAAATTGCCAGGACAAAATCCGGCAAACTGGTGAAGTAGGTGGTGTCCGGCAATGGAGGAATTGCTAATGGCTGCCCCCAGTATAATCCTAGTTATGAAAAGAGAAGGGTAAAAAGCATGCACTGAAATGCTCATAGGCTTGAAGGAGTATTTATTTATCTTTGTATGTGTCAGAGTGGTGCAACTAAATATTTGTAATTAAAAAAAATGGTTGGTTTGGGTCCGCTTTAAGCATGCTACTTTTTCTATTGGATTGATCATAATGGTACATGCAAGGCTGGCTTTAGCATGTAGTGTGGTTGGTGGTATAGGGGGTAAGTCAGATACCTACTACACACTGAGAACTGGGTTTAATCCCTGGCCAAGGTATGTAAGCTGGCTTTTGAAAAAGTACAAATCCTTAAAGCGGACCCAAACCAAAAAATTTTTTAATTCAAAATATTTAGTTGCACCACTCTGACACATAAAAATATAAATAAACACTCCTTCAAGCCTATGACCATTTCAGAGCATGCATTTCACCCTCCTCTTTGCATAACTAGGGCTATACAGGTGGCAGCCATAGCAATTCCTCCTTTGCTGGACACCTGCTATTCCACCAGTTTGCCGGATTATTTGCCAGCAATATGAAAGGAAGGGAGGGGTTTCTCCATTAAATGTAAAATATTTTATATTTGTCATCGTGCAGCTGAAAAAAGGCTGCTATTTATTATTATAATTTAGAAAATAGATTTTATTTCTGAAATCTTGTATTTTTAGTTTGGGTCCACTTTAAGCATGCTACTTTTTCTATTGGATTGATCATAATGGTACATGCTTGACTGGCTTTAGCATGTAGTGTGGTTGGTGGTCTAGGGGGTAAGACAGATACCTACTACACACTGAGACCTGGGTTCAATTCCCAGCCATGGTATGTAAGCTGGCTTTTGAAAAACTGCAATTCCCTACAAGATGATGAAAGAGAGAGAGAGATTGAGCGAGATTTTTTTTTTAAATTTCCGATGGAATCTGGAATTCCGCGGAATTTCATACAAATCCGGTGGAATTTTCATAGCGACGGAATTTAACACTGACGGAATCCGTGAATTCCGGCGGAACGGAATTTGCTGGTTCCGATCATCCCTAGCGAGACTGTAAAAATTACGAAACCCCCCCCATGGACTTGCGAACCTTTATTCTTTATTGACAGTCACAGAGCCACAGGTCACAAGTAGATCTGCCTACTTACTAGTGACCAGACGTTCATCCAGGAGAAAGCAGGGTCCAGGAGAACACAAAGGCAAAAAGAGCCCAGAAAGCGACGCCTCCACAGGCGCCGTGCACTGACAGCCTGTCGTACCGATACAGGTCATCAGGTGTCATCATCATACGGTGGTGATGTGATGATGACTTGACGTCGGACAAAGGCAGCCGCAGGACGCCCAAGGGCAGTCAAGGAAGGTGATCGTACTGGTGTTCTCTCTTCTTCCATTAGTCTGCATGGCGCTTCACCGGTTCCCTACCACCTAGCGGTTATGTCCTTCTGCCTGCGCCCCCCTTTTACTAATTGCCGATCTGTGCCCAGGGCGGTCACTCCACCCGCACTGGCCAACAGGGCCGGATTTGTACTTTCCAGTGCCCTAGGCCTGCTGTCACCAACCGCCCCCCCCCCCCCCCCACCCCACCACCACCACCATCACCATCAAAAAATATTCTGTCCAACACTCTGACTAGAGATCACTGGTTTGAATGGGCTCATTTCAGTTGCACTGCTCTACCCCCCATTCAACAAATAATTCCTGTAATTTGTGCTCCTGCCCAAATGTGCACAGCAGCCGATATTGTTTTCTGGGCATGCACACTTGAGAAATTACGCTGTTGTATGACCGGTACTTGTCAAGAATGCATAACACTGTACCAGCCTCGGTTGCAGGGCAGGAGCAAGAAATTACGACTGGCTGCAGTAGGCGCCACGGAACAGGGCAGTGCAATGAAGAGAAGCCCATCCAAAACAGAGAACAGGTAAGTAGCAATGCTCTACTACTACAGGAAAGCAGAAGGATGCCAAACCAAACACGCTAGCATAAAGGTAGTAACAGGTCAGGTGTCCTTTAAAGTGACAGTTTAGCAATGAAAGGGAAGCAAACAGCATTTTTATTCCTACAGTTCTCATAGATGGTAGGAGCTGAAGGACAGAAAATGAGTCAGAAAAGAGGTAACTGAGACCACTGCTGGATAGGAAGAAAGGATTAGATAAGTAAGTAATTAATAGCTGCTGGGGTCAGTGTCACAGCTGTAAAAGAGAAGGGGAAGAAACTAGCAGAACTCACTGATGTTTGTGAATGCCTGCATTAAAACTCAGCGGAACTTAGTTCTATCCGCTTTGTAATGTAAATCCCTGGCATTTCTCACATCAACTTGTATGTCCATCATACAGAAGAATGATTGTCATAACACATCAGGAAGTGTGAGAGAGAGAAGCAGGAATTGGGGAACTCTGGAATTCAGCTATTAGTGCAGAGCAGGGCACTGGCTGGCTGCACTGAAGGACCAGAAGAGGTAATTTACTTTGACATATGACCTCTTCTCTCTCTAAGTCCTGCCACCCTTCTGATCTTATCTGATTTATCGCCCTAGGCCATGGCCTTTGTGGCCTTCCCAGAAATCCGGCCCTGCTGGCCAAGAAACAGCCCTGATTCAGTATCAGGCGATCCCCGCCGGTGCTGGTTACCAGGGGTTCTGATGTACTTACTGAAGAAGAGAGAAGCCTCTGGATTCTGTAGTGGCTTCCTGTGTCCTCTTTGCCCCTGCCGCTGCTCGCCTGCAGGTGAGTCGAAGAACTGCACAATTCCCAGTAAGAGAGACATCTGCTGGTGGACAGAGGAAGTCCATACAAAGTTCACAAGTGCTGCCACCAGCAGGAGTTCAAAGGCACAATTTGTGACAACTAACCACCTAGCCATTCTATGATAATAATATATGTCACTGTTGTATAATTATCAGCTCATAACAACAACAATTGAAAAAAAAATCCATAAAACCTACTGTAGAATAGCATTAACACTAATAGAGTAGCACCATAGTCATATAAACAGTGTGATTGTATCTTTAATAAGTTATTACTTACATTTATTTATTTTTCCGAGTATGAACACATTATCAGTTCATCATTATATTTACAGTAGCTGAATTGCCCGAGTATGTATTTGGTTTTGATGGCTCAGCCCACTTTTTCTAACCTTGACAAAGTCACTCAATGACCAAGTTTGTGAGCTTTTAGGTCCTTTAGCATCAATATTTTACATTTTGCATAGATCACAATTAAAGTGTTTTAACTCTTTAAGATTTTTTTTCTTTGCTACTAATGTTCTATTTGTTATCTATACTACATATACAGTTCATTATCTTATAAGTTAATTTTCGCTTCAGATTTGCTTTAAAGTGGACCTGAATTTTTGCACAGGACAGAAGGAAAACAAGGAGAAATGCACTCTGTATGTATTTAGAGAGTTTAGCCAGTGTAATTCCCCCTCATTTGTGACTAATCATAAGTGTAATTTGATCTCTCAGCTGTGTCAGCTGAGGAATATCTACTGCCTTGGTAGAGCAGCTAATTTACACAGGATGTTATCCCTATGTCTGCTTCCATGAAAGCAGGAAGTAGACACACTGCAAATGTATTGCAGGATTTTTATCTGCTGTAACAAACAAATATTATTCTTTAAAGGTTAATAAGCTGTTTCTTATCTTTTAGAGCAGAGTGGAAATTTTGAGTTCAGGTCCACTTCAGGGAACCTTAACTGTAAAAAGAAAATGAGTTTCACTTACCTGGGGTATCTACCAGCCCCCTGCAGCCATCTTGTGCCCTCGCAGTCACTCATGGCTTCTCCGGTCCCCCGCCAACAGCTAGTTTCGTTTTTGCTGACTCGGAGTTGGCAGGCCGCCATGCGTACCTTTGCACGCATTCCCGCTAACACAGGAAGCTATCACGGACATTAACACATACATTTTTACGCGTTACAGGTGCAACGCGTAATTTTTTTTTATGCAAAAACGCAAAGCCGAAACTAGCTGGAGGCAGGGGACCAGAGGAGTCATGAGTGACTGCGAGGGCACAGGAAGGCTGCAGGGGGCTGGTAGATGCCCCAGGTAAGTGAAACTCATTTTTTTTTACAGTTAAGGTTCCCTTTAAATCCATTCATACTCTTAGAACGACAATCATGTAATAATTCAGTTCACTACAAGGGGACAGTTTTGTGCACGTGATTTTACAGGCTGAGTAATGTGTCAGCACCAATATTCCCAGAGCAAATGATCTAATAAAACATCTGTCATAGCTGAAGTGAAAATTAAATATCACCAGATTTTTCTTTGACTATACTTTAGTCGGCAGAAATTGCTAAGGGGTCAGTGGTAGAGAGACCACCATATCTTAAAATATGGCTTAGGCATAGAGCCATATCAATCCCTGCCATGCACTGAGGAGGACCAACAGTCCGAAACAGGCTGTCTACATGTGGGATTGATGTGGCTGTGTAAAATTTAAAGCCATAGGCGTGCTATACACCAGCGGATCTGGATGCAAAGTAAGTAAAACGGGGAAATAGTGCACAAAAAGCGAGATAAGACCAAAACTAGACAAGTATATAATCGGTACAAAAAATCTTCACTTTATTCTATCAAAATTTTATAAAAATGTGTAATTGGATGTCAGACAGAATACAAAACCCACCCACCCACTAATAAAAACCCAAAAGTCCAAGGAGCGAGGACCATCAAGTATGTGGATACTGTGAACACAATAAAGTTGGATGCAAGCCTGGCTTCAGGGGCATAAAGAGATAATTTGTATATTCAGTAGTGGTGCATTGTGGGTAACCACAGATGTTCACTTAAAGGACATCCGAAGTGAAAATAAACGAATACTGGACGAACATTCTCATCCAGTTGGGCTGCGCGCACTCCCGTGGGCCGCGTGCGCTCCTGCCGCCACCCGTTAGCCCAGCAATTAATGAAAGGGATTTTAGATCCCTTTCATTGATCAAAGCCCCCCACAGAAAAGCCGACAGCGTCTCATCAGACGCTGCGGTTTTTCTGAGCTTCGAAAAGTTCCCCGTCTTCATTTTTCTTCCTGGAAGCGTACGATCACGCTTCCAATACTTTTTCACTGTGGCCATCTTGTGGCCAAATAGTAAAACTACACACACATCCCTTTTTTAATAAATAAATGCATTTTTTTACATTTATAATTAGCTGTTTACCTCCCACACCAAAAATTACCCACATACAATTTTTAATACAAAAAAAGAAATGACAATTAAAAAAAATAAAAAAAAAATAAAAAATAGTTACCTAAGGGTTTGAACTTTTAAATATGCATGTCAAAGGAGTATATTAATATAATTTTTTAAATTATGGGCTTGTAAATATTGATGGACGCAAATTGAAAAAATGCACCTTTATTTCCAAATAAAATATCGGCACCATACATTGTGATAGGGACATAATTTAAATAGTGTAATAAGCGGGACAAATGGGCAAATAAAATACATGGGTTTTAATTATGGTAGCATGTATTAATGTCAAACTATAATGGCTAAAAACTGAGAAATAATGATTTTTTTCAATTTTTTCCTTAATATTCCTGTTAAAATGGATTAGAATAAAATAATTCTTAGCAAAATGTATCACCCAAAGAAAGCTTAATTGGTGGCAGAAAAAACGAGATATAGACCAATTCCTTGTGATGAGTAGTGATAAAGTTATTGGCAAATAAATGGGAGGTGAAAGTTGCTCAGATGCAAAAAATAAACAACCCTTCGGGCTTAAAGGGAACCAGAGAGGAACGGTGCTAAAAAAAAAAGAACACGCTTTTATACATACCTGGGGCTTCTTCCAGCCCCATAAGCCTGGATCGCTCCCACGCCGCCATCCTCCGCTTCCTGGATCGGCGGTACCGGGTCCCGTCACTTCCGATGGACGCGGCCAATTGTCCGCATCACAGGGGCGCTTACCCGTACGCATGAGGCTGCGCAGTAGGCAGCCTCACGCGTACATACATGGAGGGAGCTCCGTGTGATGCGGACTATTGGCCGCGTCAGCCGGCCGACTGGCCGACTGGCGGCCATGACGGGACCCGGTACCGGCGGATCCAGCCAGGAGAGGACGGCGGCGTGGGAGCGATCCGTGCTTATGGGGCTGGAGGAAGCCCCAGGTATGTATAACATCTTTTTTCTGGGGCCTCTGGTTCCCTTTAAGTGGTTAAATCTAGTTTTTAAGTTTTTACTGTTTCATTGTCTCTGCTCAATGACACCTTCACTGAAATATGCTAGAGCTCAAATCTATGAATTATTGATCCTTTTTATCTCTTTCCTGCTCTCAGAATCCATTTACTGACAGAAAAGTATTTTATGGCTGTAATTACTTATCAGTGAAGGTTATGCTATAGTCCGACCCAGTCCCAACCCGGGCAGAAACTTTCATTTGCATACCTGATATTTAACTCTTTTAGGCAGAGAAAGAAAAACAAAAGGAACACAGTCTAGTTATTTGTGTGTGTATCACTATAAATGCACACGTCTGTCTCATCATGTTACATGTCACCTCGGTTGTCCTTTAAAGCTGAATTATCAATAGTACGGGCCAGTGCACACCGAAAACCTCTAGCAGATCCGCAAAACGCTAGAGGTTTTTGGAGCAGATTTCAGAGTGATTCTAGGCATGTTTAGAGACGTTTTCTAAACATGCCTAGCATTTTTTGGAGCGTTTTTGTCTAGCAGGTTTCATATATTATTAGAGTAAAGCTGTTACTGAACAGCTTCTGTAACAAAAACGCCTGGAAAACCGCTCTGATCTAGCGTTTTTCAGAGCACTTTCTCATACTTTACATTGAGGCAGAAACGCCTCAGAAATCTAAAAAATGCTGCAGCCCCCGAGTTTGTGGAAAAAACAAACCGCTCTGGTGTGCACCAGCCCATTGAAATACATTACCCAAGCGGTTTTCAAACCGCTAGCGTTTTTAAAACGCTCCAGAACCGCTATGGTGTGCACCAGCCCTACCTTCTGTTTTAAGAAGGCAAATCACTCCAAGCACTGCTTTTACCTTGTCGAATTCACTCTCACCCTAACCTCTCTTCAGACCTAGCTGCCTTCCAATGTAATCACACTCCATTGCTCACTCTTAAACAGAACCTGAGACGAGAAGAGGGGTAAAAGAATGCATTCTTACCTGGGGTTTCCTACAGCCCCATGACCACCATTGCCTCCCTCACCGTCCTCCGGGGTGCCTCTGTTTGCCTGCTAACGGCCCCAGTACGCCTCTGTGCATGCACTGAGCTCTGCACGCCGCTGCATTCACATTGCTGGGAGTGTTGTGCCCCTGTTCAGATAGTACTGCACAGGTGCAAAAAGCTCTCTGTGACCTAAGTGCATCAGGCACACGCAGCCTACGCATGCGCAGAAGAGCCCAATTGGCAACGGATTACAGGGGCCGATAGCAGGCAAATGGAGGCACCCAGGAGGACAGCGAGAGAGACAAAGTGCATGTGCGGCGCAAAATGTCCGGGGTTTGGAGTCGCTGAAGTCTCCGAAGACAACTGGAGGGAACAGAGAAGAGTGGCGGAGGATGGAGGGGAACGGGAGGCGTGGTGAGCATTTGATTATACCCCCCCTATCCAGTACAGCTTCAGTTTATACCAGATGCTTTTGCATCTTTAAGTAAATTATTCAGGATACGTAATTTTACTTTAATTATCCTGGTTTTAGCACCAGAAACACTTCCCATGTCTATATGTTGCTGTATACTGGTATGTAACCCCGCCCTCCTTTCAGCTTTCTCCGCTAAAGCCTGAATGTGCTACTGTGCAAGTGCAGTCATCCGACGCATGTGAGCTTCGGGGGTCTCAGCACCGGAACAGCCTGACAGAGGAGGACACGGAAAGCCTTTGGAGGATCCAGAGCCTTTCCACTAATAAGGTAAGTAGGGTGCATAAAAAAGGACCTGGCTGGATAATGAAATGGCGCCAGTGGATAACGAAATGTATATAACGATAAACATCAATAATGAAATTGGTTAACGATAAATGCCGTTTTAAAACAGACAGGAAATGATAACAAAAATATATTAACGTTAAAAATTGTAACGTAATTCAACAATACAGCTTAACCCAACCCAACTCTCACACAAAACCCTCCCCTGGTAGTGCCTAAAACTAACCACTCCCCTGGTGGTGCTTAACCCTAACCTAACCACCCTTCCAGGTGGTGCCTAACCCTAACCCCCCCCCCCCCCAGTGGTGCCTAATCCTAACTGCCCCTGGGTGGTGCCTAACCATAACCACCCAGGGGCAAACCCAGGATTTTCAAGGGGGGGGGGGGGGATTCCTGAAAGGTTTCCCTCAGCTATGCACAATAAATTATAAGTACGGCAGGACATAATGCTGGGTACATACAATGCAATTTCCCATCCGACTGAATGGGATCAATCAGGAGCAGTTTGGTTTGGATACAGATAACAGTTTGTATACAGATACAGCCGACATTGCTTATGAAGGGGAAAGTGAAGCATTCACACAGCAGGGCACAGGGCTGTGCTCATATCTGACTCTGTTAAGTTCCCCAGCAACTCTATGCAACCACTGATCTCCCGCTGCTCCGCCTCCTCTTACCCCAAAAGAGATTTTACAACATGTTCGGTCACCAGGGGCGTAGCAATAGGGGTTGCAGAGGTAGCGACCGCATCAGGGCCCTTGGACCAGAGGGGCCCTAAGGGGCCCTCCATCAACTACAGTATTATCTCTCTATTGGTCCTGTGCTCATAATAATCACTTCTATAGATACTTTCAATAGTAGTAATTATTAACAAACTATTCCCCATCCCTTTCTTGCACCTCTGACACAGTAGTTGTCATTGGCAGGTTTTGGTGCACCGTATCAATTGCTAGGTATAGAGTGCTTTGTGGGGCCCCATTGTAAAACTTACATCGGGACCCACAATTCCTTAGCTACGCCACTGTCGGTCATGCTCACTCACACCGAACCATAAATTGCTCAAAAACGATTGAACATGAATCAATTAGATATGTTGGGGCAACAGATGCCGGGAGATTGAATGAAAGTGCTCAAATCAGCTTTAGTTAATCATGTGCAAAGTCTTTTGTCCTGTGCACTCTGCTTGTTTATTCATATACCTGCCCCAGGCAAAGTCAAGGCTTTCATCAGACATCTGACAAGTGACAGGAGGTTTCATGTAATCCGATAGTAATCTGTACCAATCCTTTCATGTTTAGCCTGTGTCTCTCAATATGTCATCAATGTGACTGTGTGGTCATGCTGTACAGTATCTAAATCAAATAGTTTTGCTTTGGTTCGGTAGCATTTTAAAATATTTTTACAGCCAGCACAGAGAATGTGTGCTCTTTTTAACAGGGCAAACATCAATTATTATTATTCAAGAAAAAGAAGGTAGTGAGATCCAGCCTGACAAGGTCTGACAATGTAACTCCACTGACAATACTGGTTAAAATGGGATTATACTCAAAATATTTGTTTCCACTATGAGACTGCTCTAAAGTCTGTTGATGTCTTTTTGTCTTATGCTGGGTACACACGGTACGATTTTCCGCTCAATAGATGGATCCAATAGATAATATCTGGCATGTCCGATATTCCTTCCGATTGATTCTGCGCTCGATTTCTCATAGAAGTGAATGGAAATAGATAAGAAAAACGAGCGAAGATAAGAGAATAGATCGCAGAATCGAGTGGAAAAAGACGATCGGGAGGGAAAATCGTAACGTGTGTACTCAGCATTAAATGCATATTTGAACCTCACTAAAGCTAACTGATATCATTGCCCACTGCAGTACAAATTACCAGATACAGTCCTAGTGAAGTAATTAGTGAGCAAATAAAGGAGAGATATTTCTCTCCCCCACCCCCTGGATACAACAGAAATCTTTCTGCCTTGTTTACACAGTGTATACACTACCTGCACAATCTAATCTTTCTGGTTGGCAAAGGCAGGCTTATCAATAAGTAGCTAAATAAAGTGTAAAGACAGAGTTTTAACCCTTGAAGACTAGAGGTAACCACACTTTTTCAGCTTGCAAGCTACTTTGAAAATCGAACATTGAAAATGATCTTCCAACTTATTTGGAAGATCCCTCCCAAAATACCAAACCCGGTCACAGCAAATGCAATTAGAATCTGGAAAGAACTGATCACACTTAGCGGAAAAGACCCATTAGCAATAAGTAGGGAAACCCCATTAGAAACTCTTTCATATGCATTAAATAATTTAATCTATATATATAATAGACTAAGTGCCTCAACCTTCAAACAAGAAGAAGAAGTAGCGCCCTGCCCCCAGGGCCGGTCCAAGCAAGAAGAAGGGGCTGGTCCAAGCAAGAAGAAGAAGTAGTGCCATATCAAACCAAAGGCGAAGAGGGATAATTTGCATATTCAGTAGCAGTGCATTGTGGGTAACCACAAATGTTCACTTATAGCTGAATTATTGCAGATTTGCTTCTGTTTTAAGAAGAAAAATTACACCAAGCTTTGCTTTTTTTAGTAGGAGGGCTTTTTGGTCTCTTTTATCCTCCTATATACATTCCGAGTGGTTTGGGTCACCCTGAGCTGCTTGGTTACTTTGTTGTACTGGTCCAAGCCCTATCTCATACAGCCATATCAATCCCTGCTATGTACTGATGAGGACTAAAAGTCTGAAACAGGCTGTCACATGTGGGTTTGATATGACTATGTAAAATTTAAAGCTATAGGACTTGATTCACAAAGCGGTGCGTACTGTTTAGCACGTAAAGTGCCATTTGTGGACTTTTGTGTGCGCAAAGTGCCGTGATTCGCGCTATTGCGGTCTTTTGCATGCACAATTTGCCGCGATTTGTGCGATCGTGCAAATCGTGGCACTTTGCGCACGCAAAAGTCTGCGAACAGCACTTCACGTGCTAACTGTTTAGCACACCCGTGCTTAACAGTTTGCACCGCTTTGTGAATCAGGCCCATAGGCTTGCTTGACTTACCAAGGGTGAAAAGGAATAATTTGCATATTTAGTAGCGGTGCATTGTGGGTAACCACAAATGTTCACTTATAGCTGAATTATTGCAGATTTGCTTCTGTTTTAAGAAGGAAAATTACACCAAGCTTTGATTTTTTTAGTAGGAGGGCTTTTTGGTCAATCCCTGCCAAGTACTGATGAGGACTGAAAGTCTGAAATAGGCTGTCACGTGTGGGTTTAATATGACTGTGTAAAATTTAAAGCTGTAGGGCCAGGTTCACAAAGCAGTGCCAACTGTTTAGCATGGGTGTGCTAAACAGTTAGCACGTGAAGTGCCGTGATTCGTGTGATCGCGGTCTTTTGTGTGTGCAATTTGCCGCGAGTCGCACGATTGCGGAGTTTTGCGCATGCAAACTGCTGCGATTCGCACAAATTGTGCGCGCAAAAGACCACTATCGCGCAAATCGCGGCACTTTGCGCGTGCAAAAGTCCACGAACGGCACTTCACGTGCTAACTGTTTAGCACACCTGTGCTAAACAGTTTGCACCACTTTGTAAATCAGGCCCATAGGCTTGCTTGACTTACCAAGGGTGAAAAGGAATAATTTGCATATTTAGTAGCGGTGCATTGTGGGTAACCACAAATGTTCACTTATAGCTGAATTATTGCAGATTTGCTTGTGTTTTAAGAAGCCAAATTACACCAAGCTTTGATTTTTTTTAGTAGAAGGTCTTTTTGGTCCCTTTTATCCCCCTATACATTCCGAGGGGTTTGGGTCGCCCTGAGCTGCTTGGTTGCTCTGTTGTACTGCTCCAAGCCCTATCTCATACAGCCATATCAATCCCTACCATGTACTGATCAGAACCAAAAGTCTGACACAGACTGTCTACATGTGGGTTTGATATGACTGTGTAAAATTTAAAGCTATAGGCTTGCTATACACCAGTGGATCTGGATGTTTGCTTGGGTTACTAAGGGTGAAAAAGAATAATTGGCATATTTAGTAGTAATGTATTGTGGGTAACCACTAATGTTCACTTACAGCTGAATTATTGCAGATTTCCTTCTTTTAAAAAAAAGCAAATTACACCAATACAGTGGGTGGCATTGCAGGAAGTGATAACAGTGGAACACACGCTGGAACACGGAAGAGGTGAGGCATCTCCGCCCGCTGCCTCTTACTAATAGTGGCGGCTGCTACTGTGCTTAAGCAGGAGGGGGAGCGCACATGGGGGACCCAGGTGAGGGAGGGGAGGGGTTCCTGCTGAGCTTAAGCTGGAGGGGGAGCGCACATGGGGGACCGAGGGGGGGGTTCCTGCTGAGCTTAAGCTGGAGGGGGAGCACACATGAGGGACCCAGTTGAGGGGGGGTCCGACCCCCCTCCCCGCCGCTGTGCCCAATACCCCCTTCCTGCCCAATACCCCCTTATGCGGCGTATGCTACGCCGCGGGTCGGCTAGTACTAGATAATTGGATAAAAAATGGAATAGAGACCTTAACTGTTCTAAAAAATGAAAATTATAAGCTAAGATTATTTGAAGAGCTAATCAACAAGTATAATATTCCAGAGGCAGATACAATTAAATATACAAGAATTAAAAAATTAATGGACAAACACGAACCCCACAATATCAGGCATCTACCACAAATTAAGAAACTCTTAGACTGTCAAAATAGTAATAAGAAAGGAATATACATTTTTTATAGAACCTTGTTATCCTTGAAAAATGATTTCCCGCAATGGCAGCTTATGAGATGGCAAGAGCTCCTTCAAATAGAAATTGATATTGAGGATTTGGAAAGGGCCTACAAAACTATTAAAAAATCTACACATTGGGCCTGATTCACAAAGCGGTGCAAACACTTTGCACGCCTGTGAAAAGCCCTTTATCACGCCTAAACTTAGTTTAGGCGTGATCTGAAGGAATTTGCGCGAACTCCTGCACGCAAAGTTTTGCGCGCGCAGCGCACCGCCCTTCGCGCGAAGCGCCCATTAAGCCCTATGGGACTTTGCGCACGCGTGTACGCACGAACGCGCGTACGCGCGGTAGCTTCGCGCGAGTTAGAGCACAAAGCGGTGATAACTTTGCTAGTGCAAAGGTTATCACGCCTAAAGTCTTTTAGGCGTGATAACTGAGTTATCACCGCTTTGTAAATCAGGCCCATTGTGTGACTCATTATGAGAATTTTCTAAAAATGTTATGGTTATGGTACCTACCACCAGAAAAAATAGCCAAATTCGACTCTAGAACCTCACCCCTATGTTGGAGAAACTGCACTCAAATCGGTTCCCTGTTCCATATCTTCTGGACATGTCCAAAAATATCTAAGTTATGGATAGATATAGAAAGGTTTCTGAAAAAACTACCCTTTTCTGTGTCTAAAATAACTCCAGAGATGGCCTTACTCCATCTTAAGGTATCTGACCTCCCATTAGGGGAAGGATTCATTTTCACCCATATCTGCATTGTCACTAGAATCTACATTGCTGAAAACTGGAAAACCCAATGTATTCCAACACTACTAGAAATTCTAAAAAAGGTTGGTGCCAATCTGGTTGCAGAAAGATCCTGGGCCATTAGATGTGGCACTATAGCCTCATTTCAGAAAAGAGCTTACCTGTGGCCTACAATATACACAGAAACAAGACTACTGGATATATAAACATATAGATAACCTTCTCTCACATTGGTAATTCATTTATAGGCTGGTCTGAACACTTTGAAGCACTCACCTTGAATTACACCATAAAACTATGCAATCAACAGCCCTATGCTTTCGATTTCGCTTCCATTACAATAAAAGAAAAGAGGATTTATTAACTCAAGACCACCTTGCCAAAACCTAACATATAATATACACTAAACGAGAAACAAGAAGAACAAGATTGGAAAAGACTATCAATTCTGCAATAATAACTGGCTTTAGCAGAGTAGCTTGGCTACTCCAGTTAGTTTAGTTTAGTTTAGGTTTAGATAGTATATTAGTAAATAAGATTTACTAAGAGTTTTTACTAATAGTTATACTAATGGTTATAGTAAATATAGTATCAGTTATGACTGCATAATAGATGATCAATATATTTAGAGATGCTCATTAACCTCAAGATAATATATTGTAGTATGCAGTGATTGAAGTATGTATCTGTTAATAATTTGTCAACTTTTATATTATTAAGAGTATTCAGAAGGAAACCAACCAATAATTAATATGTGAGAATTTAAGTAGTGTATCATATAAGGTATAATTTGTATGGTATTCTAACTGCGGAGTATCAAAGGGGAAACCCTTTGGAGTCTCTGTAGGGAGGTGTACTGGAACCCCCATTCTCCAAAGGTTGAGTCTCCTGAAACAAAGCCTTAGGGCCCATTCACACTTGTGCGGGAATCGAGCGATTACCGCTCACGGCAAACCGCTAGCGGTTCTGCAAGAACCGCTACACAATGTAGCGAGCGGCAGTGTTCTCACTGCCGCGGTTGCGGTTAGCGATAACCGCAACCGCGCTGCATGCAGCGGTTTGCTGGCGACGAGCGTTCTGCGATTAGCGATCGTGATTAGCGTGCACAGCACGCTAATCGCGATCGCTACAAAACCGCCGCAGTGTCCAGTGATTTTTCCGCGCTAATCGCGGGAAAATCACTCCCGCAAAAGTTCTGCGGTTCTAAGTGTGAATGGGCCCTAACAATAGAAAGAATGCCAACACCAATGCACACTATGTTAGGTATGTGGTCTACTTCTGATATCCATATGCGATTAATAGTAATCTTAAACATACCAGATTTTAATCTAATAGAAAATTGAACTTATGAAATATACGCATATAATTAAGCAATACAATATATCTTGACGCGTACATTTTAATTAATCTCAAATCTCGTTATTTTTCAATTTGTTTTTATAAGCAAACATATGCGTACAATTTACGCATAATTTACGCATATTTACGCATATTTATGCGTAAGACGCATCTAGATAAATAAATGCGTTATATCTTCATGCGGATTCTGATGCGTAATTTAGATCTTACTTTTTATGCGTATGACATATGGATATAGAAAACTTCAATACAAGGAAGATGCAACTTCAATGCTTTTGAATTAAAAAAGACATGTAATTGTAACGATCGGTGTAACACAGAGAGGGTCTGATTACCGGGAACTGCAGTATCACCGAGAATACAGATATATACCCAATTATTGATGATCTGCAGTATCACCGATAATCAGATATATCTCTAACCTCTGGACACCTGGGTAATAAGAGTGTTTGGTGCAACAGAAATACTTTGAGGTGCACAGCAGTAAGGAGTACTGCACAGTAACACGTTCCTTCCGTAAGCCTGAGGCTCTCCCGAGGGAGGGGTCAGGCTAGGGGTAGGAAGGACAGAGTGTGAGTGACACCAAGGAAGGGTGTCACCCCCAGGTCTGTGAGCTATCTCTAGACTGGGGAGATAGCTCTCAAGGTCGGGCAAGCCGGGTCGGCAAAAGACAGACAGATCAGGGACAGAGACAGGAGACAGATGCAGAATCTTAAGACAAGCCGAGTTCGGCTACAGAGTATCAGATATAGCGAAGTACCTAATCAGAGATCAGAAGAGTAGTCAGGAAAGCAGAAGGTCATAACAAAAAATCAACAATGCCTAGTCTTAAGTGTGAGCTCCTTGATCATCAACACCCTGGAACTGGTCTAGAAAATAACAAATAATACACAGTTTTCCCTAGACTGAGGTGTGAGGTCCTTGATCGTCAACACCCAGGAACTGGTCTAAATAATAACACAGATAATATCACAGATACTGACAAGGTCTGAGTGCTACCATGTAGTGATCGCAACGGCAGACAACCAGAGAATGACCAGCACCCAGTATATATAGCAAGGCGCTCTCCAGCGCCTCCCCTAAGTGCTGGACCAATGGGAAGTGGTGGAATTGTCAGCTGACCGGCTTGGTCAGCTGACTCCCTTCTGGCTGTCATAAAAGCTCTGCCTCGCAGCGCGCGCGCCGGTCCTTCTAAACCTGTGTGGACTATCAGTCCCAGCCACACCAGACCTATGCTGTAAACCATCCGCTGTGCTGGGCGCGGAACCAGCCGCACTGCTATCAGAGCATGCGGCGGTTCCTCCGCGTTCCGCCATACTGTCAGATGTAGGCCTATGCGTGCAAACTGCCGTGTCGGACGCGGAATCCGCCGCCTTGTTCTCAGGACATGCGGCGTTTTTTCCGCGTTCAGTCATGCCAGCAGATGCAGGCCCATACGCGCAACCTGCCACGTTGGACACGGAATCAGCCGCCTTGCTCTGAACACTCGCGGCGGCTTTTCCGCGTTTTCTCACAGTAATATAATAATAAAGATAATATGACTATCTGTGAAAAATAAAAGCAAGAGCAATATTCTGATTAATAAAGACAAAAGTAATAGGATGTTAGATTAAGATATTATTATTAAAATTGAGCAACTATAATATAGAATAAAATATAGTTTTTTCTTCAAATGTTCACTATAAAGATCCTGTAATGTTATTTAACGTGAATGTAACAATACTGTTATGTAAAAATTGATATAACAATGTTATGATATGTCAATGACATACTGTATGTAAATTTAATAAACTCTTTAATAAAAAATATTGAATGAGAAAACGATCTTCCAGGTAGAATCTACTAACGAATGCAAGCGACAACTGCAGCACATGCACAGCGGCTGTCCATCAGTGACCCCTCAATCAATTAGATACTTATCATAGAGTTCTCCTTAGTGAGATAAACAGTAAAGTGCTTTACCAAATAGATTCAAAATATAGAGTCACATCACATTATCATGCTTACAATATAATTCTCAGTGTCCAGCAAAATTGTAATTCTACTCCGCTGTTCCTGTCCTGAACCTGATTCTGGGCCTTCATGATCTTAACCCCTCGGAACAGCCAAGTCCGGAGCTACCATAGGAAAAAATAGGCAATTGTCCCAGGGCCCCAGAGCCTGTAGGGGCCCCCAAGTTGTCCCTCCCCCATCTTGATTGTTGGTCCCCAGGGACTCTGCAGAGTCTGTTAAGTTGGGAGGTGATTGGGGGAGGGTCAGCAGCCAGCTCAAGGGCCCAGGAGGGAAATTTAGCTGCAACAAAGGGCCTCTAATGACGCTTTTTATTCGGGGGTGTCTGTTGGGGGGCCCCCAGGCTAATTTTGCCCTAGGGCCCAATTGTTACTTGAACCGGCCCTGGGAACACCCAAATTTCTGATTTTGAAGTCCCCTCATAGATCTCCATCTCACAACCACTTTTTAAATTCTGTTCCATCGCTTCAGCATTGGGTACCTAGTATTGTGGATGTGTCCAAGTCTAGTTTTTCAGCAGAACTGTTTTATGACATTCAGATTGCAAAACAAATGTTTGTCTAGTTAATCAGTAGAATGGGCAATGAAGTCACAGGATATCCCAAGTTTTGGGTCCTCCACCAAATTCCAGCTTGAAGGACAGTCCTGCTCAGCTTGACATTTCCAGATTTACTTTCACCTATTTTCACATTACATGTTTATGTCTAGTTAGACGACTGTAAACCTTTTCCTTGGGCGGCACCTCTGAGCTAGTATTATCCCAGCAAGGAAGAGGGCAATGGGCCACCCACTTGCCAGTAACAAGCACCAGTAAGGCATGGTCACTAGTAGGTTGAGGTTCCATCTGAGAGATTCTTCAACAAGAGATGGTTCTTTTCCAGGAACTGTATCACCTGGAGAGATAAATGTCTTTAGTTATACAATGCATAAGCTCACAATTTCACCAACATCTCTCTTGTTCAAAAAAATACATTGGTTTAACAGTTGTCAGACAATGCTATATTGACTCAGGTCTCTCAAGGTATTTTCAAACTTTTAAAGAGGAGGAAGAAAATAAAACATAAGTAAGAGAAAAAGGAAATAAGAAAAGAAATGGTAGAGGGTAAAAGAGGAGAAGGGATACATGAAAGCAAATAAAGGAAAAGAGAAGAGAATGGAATATTGTATGGAACATATTAACCACTTGAGGACCACAGTGGTAAACCCCCCTAAAGACCAGGCACATTTGAACTAAAATGGCCACTGCAGCTTTAAGGCCAAGCTGCAGGGCCGTACAACACAGCACACGAGTGATCCCCCCCTTATCCCCCCACCAACAGAGCTCTCTGTTGGTGGGCTCTGATCGCCCCCCAGGTGATTTTTTTTTATATAAATATTTATTTGTGCGTTTTTTACACAAAATATGCATTTTTTTTTTGTTTTGTTATTCCCCTCCCTCCCTCCCTTTCTGCATCCAGCCAATCATACGATCGGCTGTCATAGGCTTCTGGCTATGAGAGCCGATTGCTCTCTTGTCCCCCAGGGGGACAGCCGTGTCACACGGCTGTCCCCAGTACAGCGCTGCTGCTGATTGCAGCGCTGTACTATGTGTTTAAACGGCGGTTTCGCCGTCTAACAGTCTCCCAAGCGGCGATTGCCGCTCGGAGACTAAAGAGGGGGTGGAGCTCCACCCCCTGAGCAGGAGATGTGCGCAATCTCCTGCAAAACAGAGCCCCAGGACTTGACGCCAATTGGCTTTAGGCGGTCCTGGGGCTGCCGCTGTGGCCACGCCCATTGGCGTTAGCCGGTCGGCAAGAAGTTATTATGAACAACCTTCTAAATTCGTCTAATATATCTAGTCAGTTTTATTTACTCTATCAGGACTTGCTTTACAAGTCTTTCTACAGACCTTAGTTCTTTGGGTATTACCCACATATCAAACAAATAAGCCAATTTTTTTAAATCTGTAAATGGACCAATTCTTCTTAAAGCAAATCTAAACTGAAAATCAACTTAGGAGATAATGAATTGTATATTTAATTTGGATAATAAATAGAATATTAGTAGCAAAGAAAAGAGTCTGATATTTTTATTTGTAGTTAAATGGCTTTATTTATAATAATGCATCAGACTATCACAGTTTTAGTTTAGAATCCACCCACTGATTTTTAAGCTGTAAAACAAAGCAGAAATAATGACCTTATGAACTTTCCTGCAGTAAAACCTTATCGCAAGCTGTCACTCACTGTTTCTTGGCTGTTTAAGCACAGAAACTTTCTGCCCTTTTCTATCGAGGCAAACATCAATTATCATCATTATTACTCTTAATATTATTCAAGAAAAAGGAGGTAGTAATATTCAGCCTGACATCTGACAATGTTACTTAACAATACTGGTTACAATGAGATTATACTCGTATATATCTTTTTTCCCACATTAGTCTTTTGATGTATTTTAAATGCATATTTGAACCTCACTGAAGCTAACTGATATTATTGCCAGCTGCAGAACAAATTACCAGATACTCTCCTAGCGAATTAATTAGTGAGAAAATAAAGTAGAGATATTTCTTTTGAAAATGACAAATTGAAAATGATCTTGCAGGTAGAATCTACCTACAGATGCACACCACAACCGCAGCACATGCATAGCAGCAGTCCATCACTGATTACCACAAGCCACAACTGCACGTGCTCCCCTCAAAGAGTAACTGTTAGGCTGCAAAAGCTAATTTAAACCTCTATTCTCCTGTGTTAAACAGTTTAGAAGGAAGCCAAAAAGGCCAATACTGAAGTTAAAAATCTCTCTTACTTTGATGTTTGCTGAACAGCAAGCCTCTTTATTTCCAAGCTCATAAGGAGGCCGGCAGGCCGCATAACAGATACTGCAAAGCATGCTGGGGCTGCTTCATCTCCTTACTGCACTCCCTTGGTCCTTCCCTTCATTTCCCTATCCCGCCCTAAGGCTGCTTTCACAGTGAGAAGTTACAGGCTCATGTTACAGCAGCTTGTAACAGCAGCCTAACTCACAGCACTGAAAAATCAGTGTGCTGTTCACAGGGCACATGATCCCTTAGAGTATACTGCATAAGTCTTCTGTTGTTCCTAGCCACATGGCTAATTAATATTCACTGCACCGTAGTGTTGTCCGGATCATGAACCATTAGGATCTTTGATCCTGATCTTTTTTTGTGAGTCAAATCATCAGGAAGCAGGGTAAGGGAGGATATTACATCACAATTGGCTTCATACAAGACAATCAAACATGGAACCTGCCATAAGCTGTCAGGAGCATCAATCTCTGCAACTACTATAAAAAAATTCTGTGAAATCCAAACGTGGACAGTGAAATGTATATGTAATGTAAGTACAGACAATATTTAGCTACTGATATGTGGTTTTTTTTCTCTGAGACCCTATACCTAACAGCTCCTCTTTAAGGACCAGAGCCATCCTTGCCCTTTATAAACAGTACTTACTGTGATTTGCTCATAGTAATCACAAGGTCAAGAGCCAATGCAATTGGGGGCTGGAAGATTGCAGTATCGGCACCAATTACAGGAATGGTGGGTGTGCAAAAAGTTAAAATCCATGCCCTGGCAGGCTTATACCAGGTGTAGATTTCAACTACGCTGGGCTGGAATCAGTTACGTTTTTAGGAATTCAAAACCTAGTTATAGTAAAAATTAGTTGGAAAACCCACACACAGAGTTGGGAAAATCACGAGCAGACATGAGAGAGTGTAACCAAACCCGAAGTATCTTTCGAGAGAGTTCCCAGTGAAACACAGTGCATTGTCCTACAAAGTTTTGAGAATGCTAATACCCAATGTTTAGAAGAATATGTGACATTCATATTCATTTCCAACCATTTAATCCATTAGTGTTTGAAGTTATTTATATTATTTTGTAAAAAAAAAAAAAAAAGAAAGAAAAGATTAAAAAAATGGCATGACTTTTTGTATTTTTCCCTCTCTTTATGAATAAGTGTATAACTTTTTTTTTTTTTAAGTATCCTATGTTGAGTGTCTAGACCCTGAAGATAGCTTGTTACGTTTAAATATTGAAACAATTATGCATGCATGATATTTTCCTGGACAATGTAAGGCTTCAAATCCTTTGAGATCCATCAAAACAAATACGTGTCTACATTTATAAAATCTAGTTCTACGATTTTATAAAATTTTATAAAATCTAAATTGTTAATCTGATAGTTTATAATACAAAATAGACAAAGTATGGTGTTTGTATCTACAAGCTTAGAGGTTATGGTATATATGTTACAGCTGCAGCTTTGATGGAGTCTAGCGAGTGATTATTTGGTTTATGATTGGTAAATTGTTTGATTACATGTTAAAGTAACTTCCCTCTACACAGAGATACATCCCTTATTCCATTTACTTTTTCTCCTAAGTTTCCTCCCAGGAGATCATTTGTCAAAAATATTCTGAATATTTTCTTGCCTGCTGCTTATTGCTAATTTTGGGTGGACGTGCTGTTCCGTAAACCCACACCTTTAGCATGTGTAACTTACTGTGTACATGTAGCATGGTGTCCTGTCTTTGGTAGGTCTCTTTGAAGACTATCCAACACTGGTATTGACCTTCATCAGATTTTTGCAGACTGTAGATATCCACGCTTGCATTGTTAAGAGACTTCCATAAGAATTGAATCCTGGAAGAGCCTGGTGACACCTGACACATTGGTGTCCTCTCCTCACTCGCTATGCAGTCCACTAGCTTGTCAGAAAAGTTCCTGAACCAAATAACTTGAATCTCATTGTCTTTCCAGTTGTCTGGTATGATGAAGGAGCATGGCAAGGTAATGTTCTGATTGACCAAACCATTGATCAAGTTGTCTCCGTTCTCCAGAAGACCATTGCAAGCTGCGACACAACAAATGCAAAAACACATCATAAAATTTAATGTTTTATCAGTTTAATACAATACTATCAAGACGCATGTTTAAAAAAAAAGCCCCTAAACCAGGGGTCGAGTGGGACGTGGACGCGGGTGGACGACGTCCACTTACTTTTTCCTGAGTGTGGACGCCGTCCACCCTGGCATGTGTGGAGGGGAGCAGCGCAGTGGAAGGAGAGCTGTGAGCAGCGGTGGAGAAGGGGGGCCATCTCCCCCCCTTCCCTCACTTTAGGGCTCTCCATCCCTCGCTCTCCCCTCCAGAACTAATGTGCGGGCAGCCGGTAGCGGGCGGGACTTACCTCTTCCTCGTTCCGGTGCCGGATCTGCGTGCCGCTGCTCTGGTCTGGACCAGACCAGACTTGCGGCAGTGGAGTGCTCATGCCGGAACAAGGAGAGGTAAGTCCCGCCCGCTGCCGGCTGCCCACACATTAGTTCTGGAGGGGAGAGCCCTAAGGTGAGGGAAGGAGGGGGGAGATGGCCCCCCTTCCCCACTGTGCCCACAGCTCTCCTTCCACTGCGCTGCTCCCCTCATGCTGGGGGGACACCTGACTACCTATTCTGGGGACATACACCCCTGACTACATATATACTGGGGACATATACCCCCTGCCTACATATACTGGGCACATATACACCTGCCTACATATACTGGGCACATACACCCCTGCCTACATATGCTGGGACATATACCCCTGCCTACATATGCTGGGCACATATACCCCTGACTACATATGCTGGTCACATATACCCCTGGCTACATATGCTGGGCACATATACCCCTGCCTACATATACTGGGCACATATACCCCTGCCTACATATACTGGGCACATATACCCCTGGCTACATATACTGGCCACATATACCCCTGGCTACATATACTGGGCACATATACCCCTGGCTACATATACTGGGGACATATACCCCTGGCTACATATACTGGGGACATATACCCCTGGCTACATATACTGGGCACATATACCCCTGACTACATATACTGGGCACATATACCCCTGACTATGTATACTGGGCACATATAACCCTGGCTACATATACTGGGGACATATACCCCTGGCTAGATATACTGGGACATATACCCCTGACTACATATACTGGGCACATATACCCCTGGCTACATATACTGGGACATATACCCCTGACTACATATACTGGGCACATATAACCCTGGCTACATATACTGGGACATATACCCCCTGCCTACATATACTGGGCACATATACACCTGCCTACATATACTGGGCACATACACCCCTGCCTACATATGCTGGGACATATACCCCGGCCTACATATGCTGGTCACATATACCCCTGGCTACATATGCTGGGCACATATACCCCTGCCTACATATACTGGGCACATATAGCCCTGCCTACATATACTGGGCACATATACCCCTGGCTACATATACTGGGCACATATACCCCTGGCTACATATACTGGGGACATATACCCCTGACTACATATACTGGGGACATATACCCCTGGCTACATATACTGGGCACATATACCCCTGACTACATATACTGGGCACATATACCCCTGACTACGTATACTGGGCACATATAACCATGGCTACATATACTGGGGACATATACCCCTGGCTAGATATACTGGGACATATACCCCTGACTACGTATACTGGGCACATATACCCCTGGCTACATATACTGGGACATATACCCCTGACTACATATACTGGGCACATATAACCCTGGCTACATATACTGGGACATATACCCGTGACTATATATACTGGGCACATATACCCCTGGCTACATATACTGGGACATATACCCCTGACTACATATACTGGGCACATATAACCCTGGCTACACATACTGGGACATATACCCCAGGCTACATATACTGGGGCATATACCCCTGACTACATATACTGGGACATATACCCCTGGCTACATATACTGGGACATATACCCCTGGCTACATATACTGGGCACATATACCCCTGGCTACATATACTGGGCACATATACCCCTGACTACATATACTGGGCACATATAACCCTGGCTACATATACTGGGGACATATACCCCTGGCTAGATATACTGGGACATATACCCCTGACTACATATACTGGGCACATATACCCCTGGCTACATATACTGGGCACATATAACCCTGGCTACATATACTGGGACATATACCCCAGGCTACATATATTGAGGCATATACCCCTGGCTACATATACTGGGACATATACCCCTGGCTACATATACTGGGCACATATACCCCTGGCTACATATACTGGGCACATATACCCCTGGCTACATATACTGGGCACATATACACCTGGCTACATATACTGGGCACATATACCCCTGGCTACATATACTGGGACATATACCCCTGGCTACATATACTGGGACATATACCCCTGGCTACATATACTGGGCACATATACCCCTGGCTACTTATACTGGGCACATATACCCCTGGCTACATATACTGGGCACATATACCCCTGGCTACATATATACATATATATAGAGAGAGAGAGAGGGAGAGGGAGAGGGGGAGAGAGAGGGAGAGGGGGAGAGAGAGGGAGAGAGAGAGAGAGAGAGAGAGAGAGAGAGAGAGAGAGAGAGAGAGAGAGAGATGAATCTACAGGGCTATCTGGGGTTCTCTTTAGACAACTGTTGAAAACAAAAAAAGGCAAGGCCGTCCCTGGGTGGGTTTGACCCACCAACCTTTCGGTTAACAGCCGAATGTGCTAACCAATTGCGCCACAGAGAATGTGCACTCAGTTGCTGCTACATGATTTTATGGGGATGTATGTGTGTCTTTTGGCGGGAGGAAGTAAGTCTGTTCCAAGAAGTTTAACAGCACTTTTTCCTACAAGAATCATCCACTGTGTGGCAGTATAGTGGTGAGCATAGCTGCCTTCCAAGCAATTGACCTGGGTTCGATTCCTGGCCAATGTATGTGAGCTGGCTTTTGACATCCTACAAATCCCTGGAAGACAAAATCCATGAACAGGGAGGAGGAATTTTTCACCTTCCAAAACGTTTTGGAAGCATTTTAAAGGGCACTTCTGGTTTTTCTATCCAGATATCCGAATAGGTCGGATATCCTCGGATAATGCGTCCGGATATCCGCATTCACGCGGATATCTAACAGGTCAGATTCGGATATCCGAACCGGATCCGGATTTCTGGGTATCCAGATCCGGATTTCTGGGTATCCGGATCCGGATTTCTGGGTATCCGGATCCGGATCAATTCGGATTTTAAAAAGTACTATCCGAGCACCCCTGTTCATCACAATCCCCCCCCCCCCCCTTGCCATGAGAAATCTATTCCTTTTCTCAAACAGGGCTCTGTATGGCTGATTCTGTGGGGAAACCCCTCCCACAGTGTGATGTCAGCGCCTCACAGATCTGAGGTCCTGACATCCCACTGTGGGAGCCTTGTTGCATTGTGGGAAATAACAGCTGTTTACAACTGCCAAAAACGCAAGCAGCATCTCCTTCCAGTGACATCACCTGCCAGCAGTAAAAATGTCACCATATGATGAATGTCAGAATGTAAATCAGGGAGAGGAAAGATTTTACAATAGACAAACACTGAATAAATCATTTATACATAATAATTGTAAAAATGAAGCACTTTTTTATTACATTATTTTCACTGGAGTTCCTCTGTCACACTTGTGATGCCTGTGCAAAGTCTAACTTACCTTCTTCAACCACTTAAGTCTATCTGGACGACTATAGTCATCCAGATAGAAGCTCTTCAAGCCTAACTGAATGTGTATGCGCATCCAGTGTTACTGTGGTTGGTGCACCCGCAAGCGCGCACACACTCTCCTCGTTCCAAGTGGCATTTAATTGGCGGTGATTGATTAACCTGCTGAGCGGTCTGGACGAGCTCAGCTCGTCCAACACCGCCAGAGGCTGCCGCTCAGGCCCTGCTGGGCCGATTTCCACCAAATAAAAAGCAGCACACGCAGCCGGCACTTTTCCAGCCGCGTGTGCTGCCTGATCGCCGCTGCAGCGCGGCGATCCGCCGCGTGCAGCGGCGAAAGAGGGTCCCCCCAGCCGCCCGAGCCCAGCGTAGCCGGAACAAACAGTTCCGGCCAGCGCTAAGGGCTGGATCGGAGGCGGCTGGGAAGCGAAACACGGAGGGCCGCTCATTGCGGCCTTCCGTGTTATTCCTTGCCGCCGGAGGCGATCGGAAGATCGCCTCCGGAGCGCCCACTAGTGGGCTTTCATGCAGCCAACTTTCAGTTGGCTGCATGAAATAGTTTTTTTTTAATTTAAAAAAAACCCTCCCGCAGCAACCCTGGCGATTTAATCAGAACGCCAGGGTGGTTAAACAGAACAAGTGTTCCTGAGCCAATTGCAGTGCCTGGAGTGAATGGACATGACCCTGATCAGGGGCCAAGTCCATTCATAATAAAGAAAGGAAAAGAAAGTGTACAAAAATGATAAGTTCCTGGTAACCCAGGATAGTGTTTACAGCGCCATCTAATTGCAAAAAAGTAAAATCACAGTAAGGATACATTTTTAATGAACAATTAATACAATTAATTATTTTCACTCCCTCCCCCCAAGCCACTTAAGGACCAGGGCTTTCTGCAGTGATCGGTGCTGCGTGGGCTCTCCAGCCCGCAGCACCGATCAGGATTGAGCCTTGACGATCAGACTTCCCCCTTTTTTTCCCCACTAGGGGGATGTCCTGCTGGGGGGGGTCTGATCGCTGCCGGCTGTTTGTGATCTGCAGGGGGGCTCTTCAAAGCCCCCCTCCGCAGCGTTTTCGGCGCTCCCTGCCTTCCCGTCAGGGGCGCCTTTACCTACTGACCACCCAGGCAGCGGCTTGGAGCGGCTTTGATGGGGAAGGCGCAATAAATTACTGTCAGTCCAAGGGGAAATAAAAATTCCTGTCCTGAAAGACCGTTGTAAGGGACTGGAGAGAAAAAGATTTCCTTCTGTTTTAAGAAGGCAAATTACACCAAGCTTTGCTTTTTTAGTAGGAGGGCATTTGGTTCCTTTTATCCCCCTATACATTCCTAGTAGCTTGGGTCACCCTGAGCTGCTTGGTTACTCTGCTCTTTTCACAAATAGCCTTCTGCTAAGTCACTAAAGAATCATTCAGAGTTCAGAATTATAGATACTCCCTAAGAAGAAGGTGTCTGGCTTATAGCTGTTCTCTGCCCCTCCACAGAGGAGACAGCGACAGCGCCCTACCCCCAAATGTTACTGAGTCTGCAGAGGGAGTGAGACAAACAAACAAACAGTAAACTCTGCAGACAGCTGTGTGCTCTGCTAGAATGTCTGCATGTCTAGATGTCAGGAGGATCGCCATGACTAGCTATGGAGCGGTAGCATCATCTGATCCTCTCCCCTACACAGCCTGCACTTCTCCCTGAATTCAACAGGACAGTGTTTGAAGTGTGTAATGGACACAGTGGGGGTTGCAGGTTTTTTCTTTCATTGTGAGAGAGTGAATAGGAGGGCAGCATCTAAAGCTCAAACAATGATAATGGACATGTAAGCAATGTGTGTAATTACATTCATCACTACTTATAATTGAAGCTGGCATAATAATGTATTTCCATTAATGCTGTCTGTTTGCCCTCTCTCTAATGCTATGTACCACCTCACGATTTTTCCAACGATTTTCCCGATGTTCATCATTTTTTTTTTTTGAGCGACAAGTAGTCATTTACACGATGTCGTGACATCGCTTAGCATTGTGAGGTGAAAAGTGACCGTCACTGAGGATCAAGTAAAGTACTGAGGTCGCTTGACTTCTCGTTCGCGCCCGTCCTGTAATGTGACGTGACATCTCACATACCCGCTGGCAGGAAGATGAATCGCTGGACGCTTGTCATGAGGGACACCTCGCTGGATCCATCTTCCTGTGTTGTTGCAGTCACTGTGGTGAGTGTGGAGCTTAACTTTGCTCGCCCTCACCCTCTGCTCATGCTCCCTCTCCCACTGTCTCTCTGACCAAACAACTGCTACTTGGGGAACAATGTGCACAACTATGTACAATAGTCTGAGCACTCTTCAGGGGAGCCAGTAGCATTTGGAACTATTATTGTGTATTTATGTAGCACTGACATCTTCAGCACTTTACAGAGTACATAGTCATGTCACTGACTGTCCTCAGAGGAGCTCACACTCTAATCCTACCATAGTCATAGTCTAATGTCCTACCATATTATTATTGTGTATTTATGTAGCACTGACATCTTCAGCACGTTACAGAGTACATAGTCATGTCACTGACTGCTCACTGGAGCTTACAATTTCATCCCTACCATAGTCAAACTGTAATGTCCGACCATATTATAATCATGTATTTATATAGCACTGACATCTTCTGCAGTACTTTATATAGCACTGACATCTTCTGCAGTACTTTACAGAGTACATAGTCATGTCACTGACTGTCCTCAGAGGAGCTCACAGTCTAATCCCTACCACAGTTATAGTCTAATATTTTCAATATAGGATTGTTTTGGGGTAAACCAGTTGACTTATTAGTATGTTTTTTAGGATGCAGGAAATGTCTGAAGTGTCTGAAGACAGAAACTCCATGCAGATTTTGCCCTGGCCAATGTTCAAGCCTAGGACTCAGCACTAAAATGCAGTAGTGCCACCCACTGAGCCTCTATTTTACTCATAGATATCTGCTCATCCATGTCATCAATTCTGACCCTCTACTACCCTTCCTCCCTCCATTTTACTTCTCTTCTCTTGTATCACTTACACTACAAACACACTGTGCTTATCTCCAGAATGGATTATGAATCAAACTATTAGGCCCAGTGCACACCAAAACCGCTAGCAGATCCTCAAAACGCTAGCGGTTTTGGAGCAGATTTCAGAGCGATTCTAGGCATGTTTAGAGACATTTTCTAAACATGCCGAGCGTTTTTGTGAAACAGATTACAAATATTGTTACAGTAAAAGCTGTTACTGAACAGCTTCTGTAACAAATACGCCTGGAAAACTGCTCTGATCTAGCGTTTTTCAGAGCGGTTTGCATTTTTCCTATACTTTATATTGAGGCAGAATCGCTTCTGCAAACCGCAAATGTGCAGCAGGAGGCACGTTTGCGGTTTGCTAAAAACCTCAAACCGCTGGTGTGCACCATCCCATTGAAATACATTAGCCAAGCGTTTTCACAGACAAATGCGGTTGGCGGATCGCTGCTAAAACCGCTCGGTGTGCACTGGGCCTTAAACCACCTTACCATATCAGCCCTTCAATGTCATGATATACCCACTCCAGTCTTACCCTAACAGGTGGTAACATATCTGCATATCTCATAATGTTTGTGAGAAATTATTTTGAAAGTAAGAATGTCTTGCTTGATAATCCAATCTTGCAATGTGACTGCCATTGGAACTTGTAGTGTGGATGCTGTATTTATTTGAGGTGCATACTGGCAGCATGTGCTGTATGGCATACAATGCTGATCATCCACAAGGCAAACTTAGGCAGCTGCCTAGGGTCTAGAGAGAGTTTAGGGGCCTGGTGGTTGCTAGTCCCCACCAAATCTAACTAAATAAGCCAGGTGACCATCAGTGGAGGGCAAAGTGTTATCTTGCCTAGGGCCCCATTTCATAGTTATCCCTCTCTGATGGCTTATATCATGTGTGAAGTGTTCTATAATGTATATGATTTTTGTTTTATTTTTTATGGGGGGGGGGGGGGGGGGCGTCACAGGATTTCTTGCCTGGAGTGACAAGAAGGCTAGAGGCGCCCCTGCTTCCCGTCCCTCACTCTCCCTCCATGGGCTGCGCAGGACGGATATCCATCCTGCGCATTGAAGGATAGGCTTCAGCCTATCATATGCCGGCGATCCCCGGCCAATCAGAGGCCGGGGATCGCCGATCTACGTCACGGCGCTGCTGCACAGCAGCGCCGTATGATGTAAACAGCGGGGATTTCTTCCCCGCGTGTTTACATTTTGCCGGCAAGCCGCGAACTGCGGCTCTCCGGCTGTTCATGGAGACACCCTCCGTGAACTGACATGGAAAGGCCGCTCGATTGAGCGGCCGTTTCCATGGTAACCCACTTAAGACCTGCTGACGCCTATGGGCGTTAGCTGGTCCTTAATATATATCTATATATAGAGAGAGAAAGAGAGAGAAGTAGAGAGAGAGAGACATCTCTAGCACTGAATTTGATTAGTTTAGGTAGGTTTAACCGCTTGTAAGCCCCAGAGCCATTTACACCTGTCAGTGCTCCTCCCATTCATTTGTATTTTAATTTGTATTTTTTGTATTTTTGTTTTTTTTTTACAAGTGTTCGTTAGAACATAGTGATGCATAGAGGTTCACTTACCTCTCCTGAGGAGGAGGCACAGAACAAGGGTCACCTCTGGTCCCCTGAAGGTCATCACTTCTCTGTGGAGGCGTGAGAAGATTGAATATTGAGTATTATATAATAGATGACATTAGGACTTTACTTACAAGATTACCGTATATAGAGAGGGAGAGAGGTGTGCATCTGTCCTCAGAGGTTTATTTTCACCTGTCTCTGTATAGCCACTCTGCACATCTGACAGATAAATAGCAGTTCTGTGTGATCCAGTGCTGTGTATCAGCTTCCATAGGTGTTCTGTTCCCTGTAGTTCACCAACTAGGGACCCAAAAAGTTTTTTTGAGGGCTGATCCTGCTGTAATTTTGTTGTTGTTCTTTGTGGTGTGTTGCTTATAGTACACCACTCGTGTAGTATAGTGTAGTGTGCAAGTGTGTCACTGTTACAGCTAGTCACTGTGCTACAATGAAGTGACTGAGTGACTGCACTGTACTTTAAAAATGTTGTATCACCTGACATTGTCACACAACGTGTTTACATAACATCGCTGTCTTTGTAGTGCAGTGCTAGACCCAGCCCCACACTGAAACAGAATATTTTCACAGCTGGCTTTCTTAGAAGGCCACAAAGGCCATGGCCTTGGGTGATAAAAAGCAAAAGGGGGCAGGACTTGGAGAGATAAAAAGTCATGTTAAAGTAAATCACTCCTGCTTTGCTATGTTCTGCTTGAATTCCAGAGATCCCTGCATCTCTCTCACTTCCTGGTGTGTGTGACGACAGTCAGCATCTGCTGTCACCTGATATTTCAGGAGAAAAAGTTAATTGCATATGGGCCATAGTCTGACTGATATGTGCTAGAGACAAACAAGGATTGTGGTAGCAACTCTATTCATATTTGTGTATACCTTACTAAGGCCCATTCAGTTGTTTGCTGACTCGCACAATCTAAACTATGTACACAATTAAAGTGAGCCTACATCTTCGCTCCAAAATTAGGGCTTTTTCAGGGTGAATGGAATAAAGTGTGAAAGTGAACAATGTATATGCAGTAAATAATCACATTCAGTACGTAAGATATAATGACATACTTATGACTGAGACTTATGTGGTCTGGTCTAGCCAAATGAGCTCACTGCCTTATATCTGATTGGCACACCCTTGTGGGTTCCTCCCACTGGGACTGGTCATTCAAAGAAACACCTCCCCCCTAAGTATTATTCCATCAATAATTATTTATTTAGGGCCTATTTCCACTATATGCAGATTCCGCATCAAAAATGCAACACGTTAGTGAGAGGAGCTATTTCCATTCAATGCCAATTTTTGGACGCGATGCAGTGCGGCTAATGTTAGTCAATGGGTCCGCATGTAATCTGCATTACAAACGCAGAAATTTGCATTGCGAACGCGAATTGCAAAGCAAACACATGTGACGTGTTGTGGCTGGGCAGATTTCAAATCGCAACGCAAATTTTCGCATTAAAACACGACAGTGAAAGGCATATCCGCATTAAAAACCGGATGCAGATTTCCATATGTGATTCGAATGCATGCTAGTGGAAATAGGACCTAAGGCCTCTTTGAAACCAAGACGTTGCGTTTAGGGGACGTTAAGGTCGCATAACGTGCCCCTAACGCAACGCATGGTGGTATTGAAGTTGGACTTCAGATTGATCCAAGTTATGAGGCTCTTGGTGCTATCCTGGGAAGTCTGGATCTTTTCAATGATTCGGATGATTCGAATCGGATCTTTGAACCGAATATTTGAATCATTTTACTAGGGAAGCAGGAAGCAGGGGTGCAGCAGAGTTAGAGGTGCAGGAGAATGAGGGTGCTAATGGGGAAGGGAGAGATGCAGCAGGAAGATTGTGCTTGTGCACAGAAGCTGCAGTTCCTGTTTCTTCCAGACATCCACTGTGAACCGAATCGTTCATTGTGATGATCCGGATGAGTCGACTCACAAAAAAGATCCGGATCAAAGATCTGAATTGTTCATGATCTGGACAACACTACAGTGTAGTGAATATTAATTAGCCATGTGGCTAGGAACAATAGCGGACTCTCTACTTACTGAGCATGTGCAAACAGTCTAACACAGCTAAAACCGCATATAACGCACAGCATGCTGCACTTTCTTTGAACGTCCAGCGTTACAATGTAACGCAACGTGGGCACTGTGAACAGCCCATTGATTTTTCATTGCTGTGCGGTGGGGTGCGTTACAGGCTGTTCTAACGTGCGCCTGTAACGTCCCATTGTGAAAGCAGCCTTAGGGTAGAACAATAAAAAAAAAACAGGTTGTACTGCGGAATCAATACATTCTCCATCTCCCAATAGTGTAGAAGTTCCTTCTCCATAATAATTAAGCTGTGTACAGATCTATTTTAATATAAATAACATCCTATTCTCATATGTGAGGCATACAAAGATGCTTGTGGGGAAAAAAAAAACAACAACATTGGGTTGTGGATAACTAAAAGAAAAAAAGGAAATTAAATACATTGTTCACATCTCATTGAAATGTATGGTTGTTGTTTTTTTTTTTTGGGGGGGGGGGGGGGGGGGGGGGGTTAACGAAAAACATTAAAAAATAGTGGTATGGGTGGCATCTGGCCACAATCCAGCCTACCTTGTAGGACTAGCAGTGTACAGATCCACATCTGCAGAATGCCCATTTTTGTCACCCACCTGGTTGTCCTGTACAGGGGAGGCTCTTTTCATGTTCTGGATCACCAGATCATTGCGGAGACTACGTTGTAAACTTTGCTGTTGTGATTGGAATAACACCTCAGAAGTTCTGCTTATATCCAGTGATCACACCAGAGGAAGTTTTTCCGACCCTGCAGAATGAGTCAGTTCTCATAGTATAGACGCTGCGGCCATTGAGCAGGACAAGCAGCTTCCCACCTACCCAGCCCTTGGAAACTGCAGGGCTATAAAAGACCAAAAGTCAGAGAAATCTCCTGTCCTCATATTTACCTTTCTGTAGTGCCTGACTTTAAAGGGATTATTCACAATCCCTCCTTCTTGGTAAACTAACTCTTATCTGACCTGTAAAAGCTCAGATTCTGATTGTTTTGTGAACTCTTCTGGATGAAAGTGGCACAATACTCCTTATCCACTAATGCTGGGAATACACGGTTCGTTTTTGCCTTCGTTTTTGCCTTCGTTTCGATTGTACCATTTATACTTATCGAAATAGAAGAAATCGATCGTATGGTTAAAATCACCACCCACGGGTACGTTTTTGCTGTCGATACTGATGGTTTCGTTTTTTCCAAGATCGAAGGGTTGCTTGAAACGAAACGAAACTTCCTTTTTTGGTTTTCGTTTATACCTTCGTTTAGTTTTCGATAGCGATAGGGGCAGGTTATAAGGAGTGAGGGATAGTACTTCCGTGCAGAATATTAATACGCCGGAAGTGTTCCGCAAACAAAAGCCCGATCGGATTAGCGAGCGTGTCATTCGCCATTTTGCAAGCAAGGAGTCAGCATGGATGTGTACGAGCCAGATCGTCTGCAGACCTTTGTTGGACTTTTGCTATTGACTACAGTAGCTAGGAGAAGGGCGGCAGCAAAGCGTCGGAGGACGAGGAGAGAGAGACGACAATGGTGCAAGAAATGGTTGCTACAACGGGAAGAGTTGGGACACATGGGTCTGATCCGTGAGTTGCGTGAGAACAATCCTGATGACTTTCGCAATTACATGCGCATGTCAGACGCTAACTTTCATGAACTGCTGGAGCGCATCGGGCCGAAGATAACAAAGCAGGACACCGTGATGCGAACAGCTATTACTGCAGAACAGCGTCTATCAGTGACCCTTCGCTACCTGGCTACCGGACGTTCATATGCAGATCTAAAGTTTACAGCTGCCATTTCACCCCAGGCATTGGGTAGAATCATCCCCGAAACGTGTGCTGCTATTGTGTCGGAATTAATGCCCGAGTACGTCAAGGTATGTACTTATGTTTCTGGATTGTGTGTTTTGCGTGTGCTGTCGAGTGATTACTTTTGAAACTGAACGTCAAACTGAAACGCTTGTGCAAATGACAGTGTTTAAATTGGCAACCTATTCTGTAGTGATTTTTCTCCTTTGTTACGACATTGTACTTTCAGATGATTAACCATGTATTTCTCCTTATTTCTAGTTTCCTCAAGATGCATCAGAGTGGCAGGCAGTGGCCCATGATTTCCACATGATCTGGAATTTTCCTAATTGTGGAGGTGCAGTGGATGGAAAACATGTGCGTATCAACCCACCTCCCAACAGTGGCTCGTACTTTTACAATTACAAAGGGTTCTTCAGTGTGGTTCTGATGGCGCTTGTAAATGCACGGTATGAATTCATGATGGTGGATGTGGGGAAGAATGGCCGTGTCTCAGATGGTGGTGTAATGGAGGCAACTGAATTCAACCGCCGCTTGAAGAAGAAACAGCTGCAACTGCCAAACAATGATGACACAGTGGAACATCTAAACTTTGTGTTCGTGGCTGACGAGGCTTTTGCTCTGGGTGAGAATCTTGTGAAGCCATTTCCTCAACGTGGACTGGACAACCTGAAAAGGATCTTTAACTACAGGGTATCGCGTGCTAGACGTGTTGTGGAAAATGCTTTTGGGATCCTGGCACAGCGTTTTCGTGTTTTCCTCACGGCTATCAATGTGGACCCAGATAAAGTGGAGGTCATTGTCAAAGCTGCGTGCACTCTGCACAATTTCCTACGGCAGAAAAACGTACAACGGTATTGCCCACCAACAATGGTAGACCAGGAGGATTTTGAAAATGGAAGTGTTGTGGCGGCGGAGTGGAGGGCACATCCGGGGATGGTTCCGTTGCACAGCGGTTCCTCACACAATCCCACCTACGAGGCAAAAACCAACAGGGACAAATACAAGGACTACTTTACTGGGTCAGGTGCAGTGACTTGGCAGGATAAAATGATCGCTACAGGAAATTGATGTTCTTATTGACTATCAAATGTACCTTTTTTTTACAACAGTTACCTAGGTGTATCCAACATGTGTCTGTTTCCAACATCTCTACTTTTATGTTCCCTTCCTCCACTAATTAGTGCACTTATTATACAGACTCGGTGGTCCACCATGTTGTATGGAGAACCACCCTGAGGAGAAGTGGCAAAATGTCGTATTCTGGTGTGCTGTGTTGTTAATTGTGTGTGTCTCTGCCTGTATGCTGCATGGACTGTGCAGAGCTATGCATGGGTTGCCCACTTTGGCAGGCGTGAACCTGTTATCCGCCGGCGCACTGCTCTGCGCACACATTCACCATGGGTCCAGGTGTCCCCGTCATGTGCATGGTCTGTGCCCAGGTATGGCTGCCCTCTTTGGCGGCTATACCTGGGCTCAGACCATGCACATGCGTCTGGGCATGTGCAGACCCAGGGAGGCAAGCGCAAGCAGTGCCTCCCTGGGTCCAGGTCTCCCCGTCATGTGCATGGTCTGTGCCCAGGTATGGCTGCCCTCTTTGGCGGCTATACCTGGGCTCAGACCATGCACATGCGTCTGTGCATGTGCAGACCCAGGGAGGCAAGCGCAAGCAGTGCCTCCCTGGGTCCAGGTCTCCCCGTCATGTGCATGGTCTGTGCCCAGGTATGGCTGCCCTCTTTGGCGGCTATACCTGGGCTCAGACCATGCACATGCGTCTGTGCATGTGCAGACCCAGGGAGGCAAGCGCAAGCAGTGCCTCCCTGGGTCCAGGTCTCCCCGTCATGTGCATGGTCTGTGCCCAAGTATGGCTGCCCTCTTTGGCGGCTATACCTGGGCTCAGACCATGCACATGCGTCTGTGCATGTGCAGACCCAGGGAGGCAAGTGCAAGCAGTGCCTCCCTGGGTCCAGGTCTCCCCGTCATGTGCATGGTCTGTGCCCAAGTATGGCTGCCCTCTTTGGCGGCTATACCTGGGCTCAGACCATGCACATGCGTCTGTGCATGTGCAGACCCAGGGAGGCAAGCGCAAGCAGTGCCTCCCTGGGTCCAGGTCTCCCCGTCATGTGCATGGTCTGTGCCCAGGTATGGCTGCCCTCTTTGGCGGCTATACCTGGGCTCAGACCATGCACATGCGTCTGTGCATGTGCAGACCCAGGGAGGCAAGCGCAAGCAGTGCCTCCCTGGGTCCAGGTCTCCCCGTCATGTGCATGGTCTGTGCCCAGGTATGGCTGCCCTCTTTGGCGGCTATACCTGGGCTCAGACCATGCACATGCGTCTGTGCATGTGCAGACCCAGGGAGGCAAGCGCAAGCAGTGCCTCCCTGGGTCCAGGTCTCCCCGTCATGTGCATGGTCTGTGCCCAGGTATGGCTGCCCTCTTTGGCGGCTATACCTGGGCTCAGACCATGCACATGCGTCTGTGCATGTGCAGACCCAGGGAGGCAAGCGCAAGCAGTGCCTCCCTGGGTCCAGGTCTCCCCGTCATGTGCATGGTCTGTGCCCAGGTATGGCTGCCCTCTTTGGCAGCTATACCTGGGCTCAGACCATGCACATGCGTCTGTGCATGTGCAGACCCAGGGAGGCAAGCGCAAGCAGTGCCTCCCTGGGTCCAGGTCTCCCCGTCATGTGCATGGTCTGTGCCCAGGTATGGCTGCCCTCTTTGGCGGCTATACCTGGGCTCAGACCATGCACATGCGTCTGTGCATGTGCAGACCCAGGGAGGCAAGCGCAAGCAGTGCCTCCCTGGGTCCAGGTCTCCCCGTCATGTGCATGGTCTGTGCCCAGGTATGGCTGCCCTCTTTGGCGGCTATACCTGGGCTCAGACCATGCACATGCGTCTGTGCATGTGCAGACCCAGGGAGGCAAGCGCAAGCAGTGCCTCCCTGGGTCCAGGTCTCCCCGTCGTGCATGGTCTGTGCCCAGGTATGGCTGCCCTCTTTGGCGGCTATACCTGGGCTCAGACCATGCACATGCGTCTGTGCATGTGCAGACCCAGGGAGGCAAGCGCAAGCAGTGCCTCCCTGGGTCCAGGTCTCCCCGTCATGTGCATGGTCTGTGCCCAGGTATGGCTGCCCTCTTTGGCGGCTATACCTGGGCTCAGACCATGCACATGCGTCTGTGCATGTGCAGACCCAGGGAGGCAAGCGCAAGCAGTGCCTCCCTGGGTCCAGGTCTCCCCGTCATGTGCATGGTCTGTGCCCAGGTATGGCTGCCCTCTTTGGCGGCTATACCTGGGCTCAGACCATGCACATGTGGCTTATAAGTGACCATCATTGTAAACCACAAAAGTGGGTATGCATATGCATGGACTGATCTTTGCCCACTTCTCAAATGAACACGTTAATACGAACGTAATTACGTATGGGTTTACAATCATTTTGTGCAGTGCCAACCACACCATAATTGTCCTAGACGCGCCATTGCACGTTTCGCATGCGTCGTCTCCTGAACTCTGAACAGGAAGTAGTTAGTTGACCGGAAGTCCCCTCGTTTGTCCGCCTGCCTATAAATATTCTGGCTATCCGCTCGGTCATACCATCGGTTTGCACACTCGAATGTGGAGTTCTTCTTTGGAAGGTGTACACGTTTAGCCCATCGTACGTCCCTTCGTGAGTTCAACATTGGGGTAAGTAGAACTGTACTGTATGTTTTCCCCCCTGCAACCAGGCTATTTTAAGTGTAGTTGGCCACTGCAGCTTTAAGGACAAGCTAAACGGCCCTACAACACTGCATACCTGTGCTCCCCTCCCCCTTTTCTGATTATTTAAATTGTTATATTTACCCCTTTTTTATGTTAATACCCTCTCCCCTGCTCCCTCCCCCCCGCCAGCCAATCAGCTGTTCACTCCCCAATGCAGAATGCAGCGCTGTAATAGTAAATCGACGGCGATCACAGGGGACCTCCGGCCCCCCAGCATGAGTTCACTTATTCGGTGAATACATTTGGCCAGACATGGAGTACTGTTCATAATGCATGTTTCCTATTCTTGTTACAGATGGCGCCAAGGAAAAACCACGAATTCCCATTGAACCGCACGCAGTTAGCTGAATTCATAGAAGTGTATCGCACCTGTACAGCAGTGTGGAAAGTAAAGAGCAAGGACTACCACAACAAACACATGAAGGAAGCTCAGCTGCAGAAACTTGCGGAGTTCATGCAAACAATTCACCCCACTGCTACAGTTGCGACTGTCCGTAGCAAAATCGCTAACCTTCGGTCAGTTTTTTCTAAGGAAACCAAAAAAATTGAAGCCAGGAACAAATCTGGTGCTGGCGCTGAAGATGACCCCGACCGTCTATGGTACTATGACATACTTTCCTTTGTCAGGGACCAGGAGATTATGCGTCCCTCAAGTGGCAACCTTCAGTCCTACCCCTCAGATGATGAGTGGCCAGAGAATACCCAGCGAGAGGTAACGGATGACGAAACAACAACAACATCGTCAGGCCGTGTGTTAGAAGGTACAGAGGATTCATGCGCAGATGTGGACGAAGCCATGGTAAGTCGCAGTCCAATTTTTTCCTATGCCACCTTTCACACTAAACGCATTGTATGGGTTTCTGCACAACGTTTGCGTTTTCATATCTGCTTGCGCAATGTATTTCACATCCGTTTGCCCTATGTATTTCAATGGGCTAATGCACACCACAGTGGGAGGCGTTTTGCAGAAACGAAACCGCCCGCTCTGCTGCAGTTAAACGTTTTCGAAGGCTTTTGCGCCTCCAATGTTCAAGAGAACCACAGGTGGTTTAGAGAACCTCCACATGTCTGCCCCCCCAGGACGCTCCACGCCTGTGTCCCTTCCATCCAATCACCGTGACGGAAGGGACGCAGACGGGAAGCGATGATGTCCTAGAGACGGGGGAGCGGCCGTGACAGACATCCCCTTGGGTACACATCGTGCTGGCGACACGCAGCGTGTCACTTTCATTCTTGTGTGAATGGCCGCCGCGGCTGGCTGACATTGCATTCATTTACATGAGTGTCTCCTGCGGCAGCCATTCACACAATCATGAACTATGAAGTGCTAATAACTTTCTTGGGTACACGAGGGGAGAACAATAGACAGCCAACGGAACAGTAATTAATTGCAGTCTGTGAAAAAGCTTTGAATTGTGCATATTTGCATATGTATAATGTATGTCTATTGTTCTTTCCAAGTATAGCACCACAAACACATTGTTTTTGCACAAAGGACTTTGTGAATTTGTATGACGCAGTGCACAATTCAATACAATACAATACATACAATTTATGACCCACTTTGTGGCTTTGATGTATAATTGGGGTCTGACTGTTCCTATTGTTTGCGAACTTCAGCGTCCGTTGTTTTTGTGGTCTATTCAATGAACAGTATCATGTTCCTTTATTGTGTGATTATATTTGGTTTACCTTCTTAATTGATTGTTCTCCATGTTGCAGGACAACAGCCAACGTTTCCCCCATGTCACGTTATCACCCCCGAGGGCACACACACAGGAAGCCAGACCACGCAACAGTACACCCATGCAGAGAGGAAAGCGGAAACGGTGTGCTTCCCCCGATGCTGTAGAGAAAAGACTGATTGAGATGGCGAGTGCGGTAATGCCAAGACCTGTTGCGCCGGTGGATCCGTTTGTTGTTCATCTCAGTGCACAACTGGCCAAAATGACTCCAGAGCAACGCACAGTGGCCGAGATGTTAATGGGCGAAACAGTGTACAAGGGGTTGCATGGTATGTTGGTGGCTGGACCTCCCTCTGAACTGTATTTTGCAAATTGCTCACGGTGTCAGAGCACACGGAATCACCACTGCCAACCACAGTTCCGAAACAACTCTGACTCTGCCATGATCTACCGTGAGCCAATCGGTGATACTCCACCTGCATCAACATCCGCCACACCAAACATGCGCTACAGTGCCTCCCAAGGTTCTGACAATCGTGCCATGTATATGCCGCCAGCTCATTACAGTACGCCACCCTCGGACTACATGTTGCAATCACTGTAGATGGTTTCTCATTTCTTTTTTTTTGGTTTTCATGGTTTTTGCCTTGTGCTTTACTACGCTCTGTAGATGATGTGCTTATCGTTTTCTGTCTTGTCTGTTTGATTCAATAAAAAGTTATGTTTTTATGTTCATCCCTCAATTTCCCAGTACATGTGTACCTGTGCTTGGCAGCACAGTGCAAGGTTTGAAGCTGCCTTGGCACTCTGGTGACTTGGCAGGCCAAAAGCCTTGCACTCTGCTGCCGCACCCACAAGTGTAGCGGCCACCCTGGGCCAGTGTCAGTGTTGGGGCCCTGTGCTTGGCAGTACAGTGCAAGGTTTGAAGCTTTGCCAAAAACCTTGCACTCTGCTGCAGCACCCACTACAAGTGTAGCGGCCACCTTGGGCCAGTGTTGGGGCCCTGTGCTTGGCAGGACAGTGCAAGGTTTGAAGCTTTGCCAAAAACCTTGCACTCTGCTGCAGCACCCACTACATGTGTAGCGGCCACCCTGGGCCAGTGTTGGGGCCCTGTGCTTGGCAGCACCTCTTCGGGGCCCTGCGTAACGTGCACAGACAGGAAGTATTTCAACAAAACAAACCTTCATGAAAGCCTATATTTTTTTATTAAACACAAACAGTAGGACCACACATGTTGTGCCTCCAAAATGTGTGTGTCCTGTGTGTGTGTGTGTGTGTGTGTGTGTGTGTGTGTGTGTGTGTGTGTGTGTGTGTGTGTGTGTGTGTGTGTGTGTGTGTGTGTGTGTCCTGTGTGTGTGTATATGTGTGTGTCCTGTGTGTGTGTGTATGTGTGTGTCCTGTGTGTGTGTGTGTATATGTGTGTGTCCTGTGTGTGTGTGTGTGTGTGTATGTACACTTATACATAAAAATAACTTTGTATACAATACTATACAAAAGTAACTACTGTAAACTTTACTCTGTCATGTGCGCATGGCTGCAAGGGCTGGCTTGCGACACTCCCGCTATCACAACCTCCATGAATGAAAGTAGTTGGGGGCCGCATCCTATATAGAAAATGTACACTTTTACAAAAAAATAACTTTGTATACAATACTATACAAAAGTAACTACTGTAAACTTTACTCTGTCATGTGCGCATGGCTGCAAGGGCTGGCTTGCGACACTCCCGTCATCACTACCTCCATGAATGGAAGTAGTTGGGGCCGCAGCGTATATAAAAAATGTAAACCTATATAAAAATAAAACCAAAAAATTGCTATATATAATATACAATAGAAAGTAGTGCAAACTTGCATGCGAACACGGTGAGTAAACGTCAGTCACCCAAACAGTTTAAGCCCTACGATCCTGTCGTTTCACTTATTAGTTCCAGGATTCTCTCTAGATCGGCTGACAGCTGTTTCATAAATTTGCGGAATACGGTAGACATTTCTGCAATATCTGCTTGCACACTCTTCACCACTTTATCCATTTCTTTCCTCTGATGTCTTCCAACACGGTTGCCCTTGTGTGCTACATCTGTGGGGGAAACAAAGAAACCGCTTGCACAAAGTTTGCATAAGAAGTACTTGTCAGCTTGTAACTGGCCGAATGTGGAGGTAGGTAGTTGTGTGAAAGACGTGTGGGGGCCAGATGTGTGGTATTCTCGGAAGGTAAGGCCCATTGGTGTGGATAGGGGGCCGTGAAAGGAGTTGTCGTGCAGGTTCCCATTGTTGTGGACTGACCTGTGTGGGTATTGTGTTTTCGCAGTAGCTGTTGGGTAGGGTGAAGGTGGTTGTAGGTGTAGCCGTAGGTGCAAGTTGTGTGAAATTGGATTACTTACCATCCAATTGCGTTTTACTCGAGGAATGCATTCCGATGCCCACTTTATCAACATCCTGCCGCTTACGCTTGGACACTGGAACCTCCTTGCTTTTGGTAGCTGGTGGTGTGGTAAGACAGAGTATAAACATTACTACAAAATACAAGGTGTGTAGATACAGGTTGCACATGCGGGCAGAGGCTGGACATGCGGGCAGAGGCTGGACATGCGGGCAGAGGCTGCACATGCGGGCAGAGGCTGGACATGCGGGCAGAGGCTGGACATGCGGGCAGAGGCTGCACATGCGGGCAGAGGCTGGACATGCGGGCAGAGGCTGGACATGCGGGCAGAGGCTGGACATGCGGGCAGAGGCTGCACATGCGGGCAGAGGCTGGACATGCGGGCAGAGGCTGGACATGCGGGCAGAGGCTGGACATGCGGGCAGAGGCTGGACATGCGGGCAGAGTCTGCACATGCGGGCAGAGGCTGCACATGCGGGCAGAGGCTGGACATGCGGGCAGAGGCTGGACATGCGGGCAGAGGCTGGACATGCGGGCAGAGGCTGGACATGCGGGCAGAGGCTGGACATGCGGGCAGAGGCTGGACATGCGGGCAGAGCCTGGACATGCGGGCAGAGGCTGGACATGCGGGCAGAGGCTGGACATGCGGGCAGAGGCTGCACATGCGGGCAGAGGCTGCACATGCGGGCAGAGGCTGGACATGCGGACAGAGGCTGGACATGCGGGCAGAGGCAAATATAGAACAGGGATTGTCCAACAAACCACAACATACAGATTCTCACCTCCACTTGTATGCACAACAGAGACTTTGTCCTGTGTAGATGATACCCTCACACGTGTCTCTACCTGTTGTTTCCCTACAATGAAGTGGGTAAACAGAAAATTAAGAATTTGGTGCTGAAAGATAAAAAACAGCAATATACTTTTGTCACAACAAACATTATTATTGGTCACTGAATGATTGAACGCACCTTTCTTTATTTCCTTGCAAATTTCCTTCAGGCGCTCCTTCTCTCTTTTCAAATCAAACCAGCGTTTTTGCAACGCTTCTTTGCTCTTGTGCATACCAAACTTTGCATACAACTCCTGTTGTACTAGTTTTATGATGAGATTTTTATGGCTATTTGGGTGGGCAACCTGAGTGTACAGACAATCATAGTCCTCCATGTCAAACCTTTTCACCAACACCAACACCTGCTCCTTGGGCATGGCATCTGCCCGCCAACATGAAGACCACTCATCTGTAGAGTCGCTGGTGTCATTGTCTTGAGGATGACGTCTCGACTTGCGCCGCTGTGCGCGGACATCTTCAGAGCACACCGAGAGTACATCACTATCCTCCACTTCAACAGACTTTGCTTTCTTCTTGGAGGGACGTACCTTTGTGTGCCTTTCACTTGTTGGTGGTGCTTGCCCTGCTGCTGATGCCGTTCTACCAGCTCAAAGGGATGGTTCAGGCACAGTGTGTGCTGGAAGATTTCCTGCTTTTTCTTGAATTTCAGCAGCAGCACCTCCGTTCGTTGCTGCCTCCGTTGGTTCGGCCGGAGGACTTGTCACATGCAGACAGAGGCCAGGTGCGCTGGCAGGGTCTCCAGCGGGTGCAGGAGAGACCATATCTGGTGTGTGCTGCACGGATGGCAACGGATGCTCCATGTCCCCCTCAGACGCCATTTTGCCTCCTTTCCGCCTTCGTCCTCGAGCTGGGCTTTCACAGGAACTGGAAGTGACGTCACGCGTGACGCACGCTTGCATTACGATCGGATTGCCGGCCCACAAACACCCACATTTATGCAAAATGGTACAGGGACGGACTACGAATCGACGGCATAAACGAATATAGAATCGATCTGAACAGCCATCAAGCCTACCAATGGCTCGATTAGATGGATAAAGAGAGATAATATCAAACATGTTCGATCACTAGTCGTTCGTTTTTGGGGTCTATTAATCGAAACTATAATGAGATTATGACTATTTTCACATACGTTTTCAACACTCGATTCGTTTACCGAACGAATCGAAGGTTTAAACGAAGGCAAAAACGAACCGTGTATTCCCAGCATAAGAGCAGCTTCTATTTGCAATGGAACGGTGATACATATTTTCAATACATACAGTTAATTCAGGACAATGCAGTGGGTTTTAGGACCCGTTCCAGGGTAGGTTCTATACTTTTTGCTGCCTGAAGCAATACATTGTGAAGACGCCCCTCGACGTGTGTGTGCAAAGTCAGACCGGAGGGGAGAGACACATCAAACTGTGCATTTAAAGAGAAACCGTAACCAATAATTAAACTTCATCCCAATCAGTAGCTAATACCCCCTTTCCTATGAGAAATCTTTTCCTTTTCACAAACGGATCATCAGGGAGCTCTGCATGGCTGATATTGTGGTGAAACCCATCCCACAGTGTGATGTCAGGACCATGGTTCTCCTCTAGGCAGGGTCAGACTGGGCCACAGTAGTACAGTTTTTTCCCCCCGGTGGGCCCCGCCTCCAGGTCTTGGGTGGGGGTGGGCCCGTGGGGGTGGGGGGGGTGGGCCCGTGGGGGTGGGGGGGGTGGGCCCCCCCCTGGGCCCCCCCCCCCCCTCCTTGTCTGACAGAGCTCCAATTGCTGCCTGCAGCACAAAAATTCTCTTCTCAGTGCTGTAATCACTCATGCTGAGAGCAGTGGCGTAGCTAAGGAGCTGTAGGCCTCCATGCAAATTTTACATTGGGGCCCCCAAGCACTCTATACATAACAATTGATACGACGCACCAAACCCTGCCAATGGCAACTACCGTGTCAGAGGTGCAAGAAGGGAATGGGGAACAGCTTGTTAATGATTACCACTGTTCAAAGTATCTATAGAAGTGATTATTATGAGCACAGGACCAATAGAGAGGTAATACTGTAGTTGAGGGAGGGCCCTTCGGGGCCCCTTTGGCCCAAGGGCCCCGACTAGCAACCTCTGCAACCTCTGTGGTCGCAACCTCTGCAAAGTAGGACATTACTTTATATTGAAGGAGGGGACTCTATGCAAAGTTTTGCTGGGCAGCAGTGTCTCTGAATTACACTGCTGCTAAGATCATGTACATTTGGCCCTGTCCATAATACATCATGACCACGCCCACCTTCCGGTGCATGGTCACGCTCTTTTTTTTACCGCAATCATGGGATGTGTGGGCCCCAGGTTGAAATTTCTTTGGTGGGCCCCCAGTGTCCCAGTCTGACCCTGCCTCTAGGTTTCTCATTCCATGTTCATCACACCTCTAGGTTACTCATTCCATGTCCATCACTCCTCTAGGTGATTCTTTCCATGTCCATCACACCTCTAGGTTATTCACAGGGCCGGCCCTAGACTTTTTGCCGCCTGAGGCAAACTTCGAAAAAATTGCCGCCCCCCCAGCCTTGGGTGCGGGGGGCCGGCCTCTGAGCTAGAGGGGTAGTGGGCAGAAGGGGGGTATTAGGCCTAGCGGCACAATACAGTGGGCGGCGTTGCAGGAAGTGACGTCAGTGGAGCGCACTCTGGAACCGGAAGAGGTGAGTGATCCCCGCCCGTCCCTCTTACTTTCGGCTGCTATGTAACCATTTAAAGCTGGAGGTGGAGCGCAGATCGGGGGACCCAGGCGAGGGAGGGGGGGTCTGAGCCCCCTCCCCGCCACTAGGCCCAATACCCCCTTTCTGGCCGCTACCCCTCCAGCTCGGCGGCCGGCCCCCGCACCCATGGACGGGCGGTTGCCGCCCCTTAGAAGTTTGAACATGCTTCACTTTTTTATATGTTTCACTGCTAGATTAGTGGTTAGTTTCTCTCCTATGGGGCACGTCACCGCCGTTGGAGAGTCTATTAGGGATAATTTGTGCACAACTTATGCTGAAGCTAACGCCCCCCTTTACTGTACCTGTTTTGAATGCAAGGTGTGTAACCTGCCCGTTATTCGAGCTCTGCATACTTGTGCAGGTAGTCAATTCAGGTGCAGCGTCTGTTTGGAAGCGCTGCCATTTCCTTCTGCTGTACAAAATTTAAGTATACTTTAGGCTAGCTGCCTCCAGGGGTGTCAGCTTGCATTCAAATTTTAGAATTTAGATTAGTGTTAGCACATAATTTGCATCTGATTTGTATTCAAGGTGTGTATTTAGCCCCAAGGGGCTGGGCACATCTCTGGAGCTTTCACTTCACTTGCAGCCTGTGAGCGCTGCCCATTGCTTGCTGTCTTCTGAACAAATGTGTATACCATTTATGGCTAGCTGCACCAGGTAAGGATTATGATTTTAATTTTAGACTAGCTAGGGTTCACTGTTGGATATGTTTCACTGTTGACTATATTTCACTGTTACATTAGTTTGAGGTTTTAACCTTTTTTTTTTCTTTTCTTTTTTTTGGACAATTTTAATTGTTTGAACATGCTTCACTTTTTTATATGTTTCACTGCTAGATTAGTGGTTAGTTTCTCTCCTATGGGGCACGTCACCGCCGTTGGAGAGTCTATTAGGGATAATTTGTGCACAACTTATGCTGAAGCTAACGCCCCCCTTTACTGTACCTGTTTTGAATGCAAGGTGTGTAACCTGCCCGTTATTCGAGCTCTGCATACTTGTGCAGGTAGTCAATTCAGGTGCAGCGTCTGTTTGGAAGCGCTGCCATTTCCTTCTGCATCACACCTCTAGGTTACTCATTCCATGTCCATCACTCCTCTAGGTGATTCTTTCCATGTCCATCACACCTCTAGGTTATTCACAGGGCCGGCCCTAGACTTTTTGCCGCCTGAGGCAAACTTTGAAAAAATTGCCGCCCCCCCCAGCCTTGGGTGCGGGGGGCCGGCCTCTGAGCTAGAGGGGTAGTGGGCAGAAGGGGGGTATTAGGCCTAGCGGCACAATACAGTGGGCGGCGTTGCAGGAAGTGACGTCAGTGGAGCGCACTCTGGAACCGGAAGAGGTGAGTGATCCCCGCCCGTCCCTCTTACTTTCGGCTGCTATGTAACCATTTAAAGCTGGAGGTGGAGCGCAGATCGGGGGACCCAGGCGAGGGAGGGGGGGTCTGAGCCCCCTCCCCGCCACTAGGCCCAATACCCCCTTTCTGGCCGCTACCCCTCCAGCTCGGCGGCCGGCCCCCGCACCCATGGACGGGCGGTTGCCGCCCCTTAGAAGTGCCGCCTGAGGCAAAAGTTTCACCCCGCCTCATGAGCGGGCCGGCCCTGGTTAATCATTCCATGTCCATCACACCTCTAGGTTGCTCATTCCATGTTCATTACACCTCTAGGTGATTCTTTCCATGTCCATCACACCTCTAGGTTATTCATTCAATGTCCATCACACCTCTAGGTGATTCATTCAATGTCCATCACACCTCTAGGTGATTCATTGCATGTTCATCACACCTCTAGGTCATTCATTCCATATCCATCACACCTCTAGGTTACTCATTCCATGTTCATCACACCTCTAGGTCATTCATTCCATATCCAACTCACCTCTAGATGATCCATAAAATGTCCATCACACCTCTAGGTAATTCATTCTATATCCATCATACCTCTAGGTTACACATTCCATGTTCATCACACCTCTAGGTCATTCATCTAGGTCCTTCATTCCATGTCCATCACACCTCTAGGTTACTCATTCCATGTCTATCACACCTCTAGGTGATTCATTCCATGTCCATCACACCTCTAGGTTACTCATTCCATGTCCGTCACACCTCTAGGTAATTCATTCCATGTCCGTCACACCTCTAGGTAATTCATTCCATGTCCGTCACACCTCTAGGTTATCCATTCCATGTCCATCACACCTCTAGGTGGTTCATTCCATGTCCATCATACCTCTAGGTGGTTCATTCCATGTCAGTTACATCTCTTGGTTACTCATTCCATGTCCATCACACCTCTAGGTGATTCATTCCATGTCCATCACACCTCTAGGTTATCCATTCCATGTCCATCACACCTCTAGGTGGTTCATTCCATATCCATCATACTTCTAGGTGGTTCATTCCATGTCAGTTACATCTCTAGGTTAGTCATTTCATTTTCATCACACCTCTTGGTGACTCATTCTATCTATGCCCATCACACCGCTGTCAGGCTTGTCTTGTCAACTGCTTTAGGTCAGGCTGTATGCCCATATGCCTGACTTATAGCCCAGCCCATAACACCTGTGCAAACTCCTATCTAATATAATACTACAATACCCTGCAGGTAGATGTAGCATACAGACTGACAGATAGAATTCACTAAACAAAGCAGTATGAGAATACAAAGCACAATATACTCAAATATAGTCACCTGAGGCCTGAAGGTTGAAGCTGTCCAGATGACAGCCAGGTGATAACAGACTGTAGAGGATAAGTAGTAGGTAGATCAATCACTTTACAGATACGTAGTCAGTTCAAAGCCAGAGTCAGTCCAGGCAGTTCATGGAAGTGCTTTAAACATGCAGGGGTCGATCCAGGCGGCTATCAGGGAAGTCCAGGAACAAGCTGAGTTGGCAATAGGTAATCCAATCTAGAGGTAAGCTTGATCAGGATACAGGCAAAGTCGGCAACAAGATCAATGAGATGTGAGCGCAATCTCAGCAACAAGCCCAGCATAGGCTATCATGGGCCAAGACTGAGAGCGCTCACCAAACTTAAATACAAGGGCTAACCAATCAGAAAGTAAAGGAATCTAAAGTAACCAATAGACACTCAGCGTGTCAGCTAATCATCTGGCACGCAGTACACACACGTTGTCACTGTTTACATTGGCGGAGGGCGTACTGGGAACGCGTCCTCCGCCTGTCCAATGAGAGCTGTGCAGCCTCCTCCGCTCCAGTGAAATCAGCGGCCCGCCAAGACCCAAAAGTCGGAGCCGCAGCTCGGGTCTCGGCATTTCGCCGCTAACGTGCGTCGCTAACGTGCGCTGCTTACAACCTCTAGGTAACTTCATTCCATGTCCATCACACCTCTAGGTCATTCATTCCGTGTCCATCACACCTCTAGGTGATTTATTCTATGTCCATCACACCTCTAGGTGATTCATTCCATGTCCATCACACCTCTAGGTCATTCATTCCATGTCCATCACACCTCTAGGTGATTCATTCCATGTCCATCACACCTCTAGGTGGTTCATTCCTTGTCCATCACACCTCTAGGTGATTTATTCCTTGTCCATCAAACCTCTAGGTTACTCATTCCATGCCCATCTCACCTCTAGGTCATTCATTCCATGTCCATCACACCTCTAGGTGATTCAGTCCATGTCCATCACACCTCTAGGTGATTCATTCCTTGTCCATCACACCTCTAGGTCATTCATTCCATGTCCATCACACCTCTAGGTGATTCATTCCATGTCCATCACACCTCTAGGTGATTCATTCCATGTCCATCACACCTCTAGGTGATTCATTCCATGTCCATCACACCTCTAGGTGATTCATTCCATGTCCATTACACCTCTAGGTTACTCATTCGATGCCCATCACACCTCTAGGTGATTCATTCCTTGTCCATCACACCTCTAGGTGATTCATTCCTTGTCCATCACACCTCTAGGTGATTCATTCCATGTCCATCACACCTCTAGGTGATTCATTCCATGTCCATCACACCTCTAGGTGATTCATTCCATGTCCATCACACCTCTAGGTTACTCATTCCATGTCCATCACACCTATAGGTTATTGATTCCATGTCCATCACACCTCTAGGCCAGGGGTGTCTTGCAGTTTGATCACAAACATTGACATCTGTTTCTGCCTATTTGTCTTTAATTCATTGTTGCTGTGCGGTTTCTATTACCAATGCATATATTGCATTAAATTATCTGCTTTGACAAACTGAAATCTTCCTTTATCTGGCCTTATGTTTCCCTTTTACAACCTTCCCGTTTTGTTTGTACTTTGTACTCCCATGTTTATTTACCTTCTTAAATGGAGTTCTATAATCCTTTCCATTGTTTCAAATGACAGCTGTCTTGCGGGGGTCATATTTCCTGTCAAGTCAAGCAGCTGCATCAGTTCCTTGTGGGCCCTTTTCCACTGGCTACGATCGACTTCAAAAAGTGGATATCAGCTGTTTTGCCAATTGCTAGAGCAATTGCGGTGGTAATTTCCCACTACTGCGTGTTGCTTTTTCCCTGCAATTCTCGCCATAATCGTGCTCCTTTCCTTTCGCTATATGGTGCAGTAGCAGGTAGTAGAAATTGTGGGTTACGCGATCGCAAAGCAGGGTAATTGCAGTTGCGATTATGCTTCTCAGTGGAAAAGGGCCCTAAGTGTCTTTTAAAGTGCCTATACACCTAGAGATGATGGGTAGATCGACAAAGAGAAAGAACTCTTGGATCGAATCTGAGAGAGCTCTCTTGGCTGCCCATACAACACATGCCAATTCCCGATTCCAGCATGAAATATTTCCTTCCTGTCCCCAGCCACATCCCCCAAAATGTTTTATGTGCCTCCCGGTGCCCTTGCATTTAAATTTTACATCATGTTGTCTCTCTGTGTGTACGCTCTGTATTTCCACATTGGTGCCCCACGTGGATGTCGAGATTTTAGCAAGTGGGTAAATACAGCGTGGACATTCGGGGGCGGTGAGATAGATAAAGTATAAGTGCACAGACATCGGAGCACATAGAACATTTAAGGGGACAGCGGCAAGGGTTTCCGTCGTGTTCGTCGTTGGATATTATCGTACACTGGATATTACCGACCACGTCACCCCGAGATTTCCCAGCATGTCCATTTTAAACATTCAATGAACACTGACCCAAAATCAGTTGAATCGTCGATCAGACATGCTGGTGACGGGACCGATTTTCCCCCAGTTCAATAGTAATTATCAAATTGCATGGTCAATCGGCATCCAAGTCGCCTCCTATATAGCCACCATCAGGGTTGCTCTCCAAATTCGCGAATTTTAATTCTACCCATGATCACGGGTAGATTTTCATGGTTGCCAAATTCGAGTTCGAATAGCGATCCTGCTCCCAAATTCGAATTTTCCCGAATAGTGCCTCTCGAATTCGGCCGTGATCACGGGTTTTAACCTATGATCACGAATTCGGATTTAGCTACCGTCGCCCAAAACCCGCTGACTTTAAGGGTTAATTGCAAAGCCCCCTTAAATGCCAGAATCACCAAATTTGAAGGTTATGTTAAGAAGAAAAGTGGGAGCAAGGGGAAACATTTTTTTTTTCAAAAAGGCCTTATACTTTTTGATAAAATCGATTTTAAAAGTTCAAAGAAAAAAACGATACATTTAAATGCCAGTCAATGACAGATCGTGTGAAATATTTCCCAGCAGTTAATAGCATAGGCCCCTTACATCCTAGCAACACCACATTTGCAGGTTATATTAAAAAGATAGTGGGAAACAATATATTTTTTTTTTTTATTAACATTTTTATTTTTGGGGAATGTTCTGAGTGTGGGAAATCTGAAAAAAATGGTGTGGGGTCCCCCCTCCCAAGCCTCTGTAACCCCTTGTCTCCCATGCAGGCTGGGATAGCCAGAATGCGGAGCCCCGGCCGACTGGGGCTTCACACACTGAGCTATACCAGCCCACATGGTCCATGGTATGGGGGGGCTCCGGGGGTGAGTGGCGGCCAAGCCCCCCCTACCCCCCCCCCCAAGAACCCCTTGTCCAATCCATGGACAAGGGGCTCTTCCCCACTTCCAGTGCCCCAGGAGGAGGTGAGGGCGACGACTCCCGGTCATGGTGGCATCTGGGAGTACCCTTTAAGAAGGGGACCCCAGATGCCCACCGACCTCCCAGGAGAAATGAGAATAGGAGTACAAAGTACCCCTTACCCATTTCCACAAAGGGTTAAATGAAATAAAAACACAACCACGAGAAAAGTATTTTAGTAATCTTAATTAACCAGAAATACTTACCTGTACCTTTAAAAAAATGTTCCCACGGCAATATCCTCTGTAAATGATCCAACGTATAAAGTATCCTCTATCTTGCGATCTTCAATTAAGTTGATTGAAGATCTCCCACGGCAATTAGCTATACTATACCTTAGAATGTGTCCTGCCGACATATAGCACCAGCTCCCACTGTCCTCCCCGCCTCCTAACCTGTCACCCTCACCTAGGCTGGCACCCGGTGCACCCATGGGTGCCAGCCTAGGTGAGGGTGACAGGTGCAGGCAGGTGGGGAGAGACCGCGGGAGCTGGCAGCTACGCGTCTGCACAGCCCCGCATTCTAATTTATAGTAACCGGCTCATCAATGAGCTGGTTCTTTTTGTATTGAATCAAATTAATTGGTTCAGAGCTGATTCATTTGATTCAATACAAAAAGAACCGGCTCATTGATGAGCTGGTTACTATACCTTAGAATGCGGGGCTGTGCAGACGCGTAGCTGCCAGCTCCCGCGGTCTCTCCCCATCTGCCTGCACCTGTCACCCTCACCTAGGCTGGCACCCATGGGTGCACCGGGTGCCAGCCTAGGTGAGGGTGACAGGTAAGGAGGCGGGGAGGACAGCGGGAGCTGGCGCTATACGTCGGCAGGGCGCATTCAAGGATACTGTATACGTTGGATCAATTACCGAGGATATTGCCGTGGGAACATTTTTTTAAAGGTACAGGTAAGTATTTCTGGTTAATTAAGATTATTAAAATACTATTCTCGTGGTTTTGTTTTTATTTCATTTAACCCATTGTGGAAATAAATAAGGGGTACTTTGTACCCCTATACTCATTTCTCCTGGGAGGGGGGTGGGCATCTGGGGTTCCCTTCTTAAAGGGGACTCCCAGATGCCCCCATGAACCCCCCTCCTGGGAGTCATCGCCCCCACCTCCTCCTGGGGCACCAGAGGTGGGGAAGAGCCCCTTGTCCATGGATTGGACAAGGGGCTCTGGGGGGGAGGGGGAAGCTTGGCCGCCCCTCTCCCCCCGGAGCCCCCCCCCCATACCATGGACCATGCGGGCTGGTATAGCTCAGGGTGCAAAGCCCCAATCCGCCGGGGCTTCGCATTCTGGTTATCCAAGCCTGCATGGGGAAAAGGGGTTACAGAGACTCGGGAGGGGGGACCCCACACCCTTTTTTTTAGATTTCCAACACTTAGAACATTCCCCAAAAATAAAAATGTTTATTTTTTTTTTTTAAATATTGTTTCCCACTGTCTTTTTAACATAACCTGCAAATTTAGTGTTGCTAGGATCATAGGATGTAAGGGGCCTTTGCTATTAACTGCTGGGAAATATTTCCCACGATCTGTCATTGACCGGCATTTAAATGTATCATTTTTTTTCTTTGAACTTTTAAAATCGATTTTCTCAAAAAGTATAAGGTCTTTTGGAAAAAAAAAATGTTTCCCCTTGCTCCCACTTTTCTTCTTAACATAACCTGCAAATTTGGTGATTCTGGCATTTAAGGGGGCTTTGCAATTAACCCTTAAATTCGGCGGGTTTTGAATCACGAATTTGTGATCATGGCCAAAATTTCCCCTGACCCGGATCTGAATGAATGCACCCGAATCAAATTTGAGTCCATTCAAATCAGGCGAATCCGAATTTGACCCAGACCCGAATTCGAATGTACTCGAATAGAATTTGGGTACATTTGAGCATCACTGGCCACCATTAGCCCTCTTTCAGGCAGACAGCTGACAGGTGGTGAATTCACCACCTATCAGCAGCTCTCCTGCACTGGCCAGACACTTGTTAGTGCTCTGTACTGCCGCTAGACAGACAAGCCCCCCCCCTCCCCCGCCATAGAGTATGAGCACAACCATACTCATGTTGCAGTTCTGTGCCACTGGGTAACACCACTGCGTATCAGCACTTGACATGTGTGGTGTTAAAACCGCTGCAGTCAGCTGCAATGAAATTAGACCCGAATTGCACTGGCAAGAAAACAAGATCTACTTACCTGGTACTTCCTCCAGCCCCTGGCAGCCTATCTGACCCTTGCCGCAGCTCCGGTGTCTCGGGATCCCCTCCATTGCAGATGCCGACCTCTCCAGATCTGCATCTACTGCGCCTGCGTGAGCATGCAGCTGCGCCACTCATGATCATGTTCACTTGGTCAGGAGCGTTTTACACAGACGCAGAACACTCCAGAAGACGTGAGCACAATTACGAGCAGCACAGCTGCACGCTCACGCAGGCGCAGTAGATGCCGATCTGGAGAGGTCGGCATCTGCAACGGAGGAGATCCCAGGACACCAGAGCTGCGGCAAGGGTCAAATAGGCTACTATGGGCTAGAGGAAGCCACAGGTAAGTAGATCACATTTTTTATTTTAGGTCGGATGTATCCTTTAACTGCTCAGCAAACGTGCAGTCCAATCATCTGTCTGAAAGTGCTGTAATATGTACGAACAGAGGCGCCAAGCAGAGTAAAACAATGTTCTAAAAATGATAAAAAGAGGGAAGTCGAGGTGGACTTACCTCCCTCTGGTAGTGGACATATACTCAAATGCAGAGTAAAAAATATACAATTTATTCACAGCTCCATAAAATCGCAACGCGTTTCGCGGTCAACAATCCCGCTTCATCAGGCAGTACAGGAGCATATAAAACTGGTTCAGGTCCATAAAGCGTGTGAGGGCCTCAGAGGGGGCAGGGGCTGCTTCCCCTATTGTCCTTAGCTACTCCACTGAGTGTTGCTTTCCATGTGTTGCTGAATTGTGATGGCAGGAACTCTTTGCTAGTGAACAGTTCCTGTGTAGTGAGTGACCTTGAGGCTATTTCCAGGTCGGCGTGGTCCATCAGTACTGCGCAGGTGCCGGCCCAGCGGCACACATCCTTGATCATGCACCCATGGCCGGGTGCACTCTGCGCATGTGCACAACAATAGCCATTGTGCTCCCAACGATCAAGGATGTGTGCCAGTGCTGCTCAAAAGGATTCCAGATATCCGGGTAGATCCGGATATCCAAACTTTTTAGGCCTATCCGACCAGATCCGGATAGCTGTTCCAGTATCCGGATAGCTATCTGCGGATAGTTGGCTGGGCTATGCGGATATCCGCGGATATCTGGACCATTGAAATACTGTATGAAGTCCAGGACATCATGGGAGCCAACCAGAGGGCTCCCAGCAGAAGCACCAGCAACCAATCACTGAGGGGAACCCTGGCCAGCCCCACCTGACCTCATTGAGCCAATCAGAGGCCTCCCAGCCTAAGTCCTGGCACCCAATCACAGAAAGGAACACTGGCCAGCCCCCCTTGTATAATAAGGAGGGCTACCATGATGAGACAGATTGTCCTGGCTTGCTGAATGCTTCCTGAGAGACATGCTCCTGCTCCATTGCTGGTGCCCTACAAAGGGCCGTACACAGTTATAAACCTAAAGCTGTTCAGTGATTAACCTCTTCACTATTACTACAGTATTCTTAAATCATTCATTTGCTTGATTGATGTCATAAATGTGACATTTAGAGTGTGTGCTGCTAGCTTAGGAAGGGCTGTACACACAGTGATAAGCTGTTCAGTGATTAACCCCTTCACTATCACTACAGTATTCTTAAATCATTCATTTGCTTGATTGATGTCATAAATGTGACATTTAGAGTGTATGCTGCAGTGCTGCTGAAGCTGCTATGTGTTTGTGTGTGTGCTGTGCACACACCAGGCCAGCTGCTGCTTGCCACGTGCAAACACGTGCAAAGGGCAAACACGTGCAAACACGTGCAAAGTGCAAACATGTGCAAACACGTGCAAACACGTGCAAAGTGCAAACACGTGCAAACACGTGCAAACACGTGCAACACATGCAAGCACGTGCAAAGTGCAAACACGTGCAAACACGCGCAAAGTGCAAAAACGTGCAACGTGCAAACACGTGCAAACACGTGCAAAGTGCAAACACGTGCAAAGTGCAAACACGTGCAAACACGTGCAAAGTGCAAACAGGTGCATACACGTGTAAAGTGCAAACACGTGCAAACACGTGCAAGCTGCAAACACGTGCAAACACGTGCAAACTGCAAACACGTGCAAACACGTGCAAACTGCAAACACGTGCTAAGTGCAAACACGTGCAAAGTGCAAACACGTGCAAAGTGCAAACACGTGCAAACATGTGCAAAGTGCCACTTTGCACTTGGCACTTTGCACGTGTTTGCAGGTGTTTGCACTTTGCACGTGTTTGCACATTTTTGCACATGTTTGCATGTGTTGGCACTTCACACTTTGCACATGGCACTTTGCATTTGGCACTTGGCCCTTTGCATTTGGCACTTTGCACTTGGCCCTTTGCACTTGGAACTTTGCATTTGGCACTTTGCATTTGGCACTTGGCCCTTTGCATTTGGCCCTTTGCATTTAGCACTTGGCCCTTTGCACTTGGCCTTTTGCATTTGGCACTTGACCCTTTGCACTTGGCACCCTGCATTTGGCACTTGGCCCTTTGCACTTGGCACTTTGCATTTGGCACTTGGCCCTTTGCATTTGGCACTTGGCCCTTTGCATTTGGCACTTGGCCCTTTGCACTTGGCCCTTTGCATTTGGCACTTGGCCCTTTGCACTTGGCACTTTGCATTTGGCACTTGGCCCTTTGCGTTTGGCACTTGGCCCTTTGCACTTGGCACTTTGCATTTGGCACTTGGCCCTTTGCACTTTGACAGCCATTTTTTTTTTGGGGGGGGGGGATTTTAAGTCCCCACATCATCAATTAGTGTTTTCCTTTCAAAATTAATGATGCTACATGCCTCATATACCCTAAAAAACCCTTTTGCATTTGGCACTTGGCCCTTTGCATTTGGCACTTGGCCCTTTGCATATAGCACTTGGTCCTTTGCACTTGACCCTTTGCATTTGGCACTTGGCCCTTTGCATTTGGCACTTGGTCCTTTGCACTTGGCACCCTGCATTTGGCACTTGGCCCTTTGCACTTGGCACTTTGCCCTTTGCATTTGGCACTTGGCCCTTTGCACTTGGCCCTTTGCATTTGGCACTTGGCCCTTTGCACTTGGCACTTGGCCCTTTGCGTTTGGCACTTGGCCCTTTGCACTTGGCACTTGGCCCTTTGCACTTGGCCCTTTGCACTTTGACAGCCATTTTTTTTTTTGGGGGGGGGGATTTTAAGTCCCCACATCATCAATTAGTGTTTTCCTTTCAAAAATAATGATGCTACATGCCTCATATACCCTAAAAAACGCTTTTGCATTTGGCACTTGGCCCTTTGCATTTGGCACTTGGCCCTTTGCATTTAGCACTTTTCCCTTTGCACTTGACCCTTTGCATTTGGCACTTGGCCCTTTGCATTTGGCACTTGGCCCTTTGCACTTGGCCCTTTGCATTTGGCACTTGGCCCTTTGCGTTTGGCACTTGGACCTTTGCACTTGGCGCTTTGCATTTGGCACTTGGCCCTTTGCATTTGGCACTTGGCCCTTTGCATTTGGCACTTGGCCCTTTGCACTTGGCCCTTTGCATTTGGCACTTGGCCCTTTGCACTTGGCACTTTGCATTTGGCACTTGGCCCTTTGCGTTTGGCACTTGGCCCTTTGCACTTGGCACTTTGCATTTGGCACTTGGCCCTTTGCACTTTGACAGCCATTTTTTTTTGGGGGGGGGGGATTTTAAGTCCCCACATCATCAATTAGTGTTTTCCTTTCAAAATTAATGATGCTACATGCCTCATATACCCTAAAAAACCCTTTTGCATTTGGCACTTGGCCCTTTGCATTTGGCACTTGGCCCTTTGCATATAGCACTTGGTCCTTTGCACTTGACCCTTTGCATTTGGCACTTGGCCCTTTGCATTTGGCACCCTGCATTTGGCACTTGGCCCTTTGCACTTGGCACTTTGCCCTTTGCATTTGGCACTTGGCCCTTTGCACTTGGCCCTTTGCACTTGGCCCTTTGCATTTGGCACTTGGCCCTTTGCACTTGGCACTTGGCCCTTTGCGTTTGGCACTTGGCCCTTTGCACTTGGCACTTGGCCCTTTGCACTTGGCCCTTTGCACTTTGACAGCCATTTTTTTGGGGGGGGGATTTTAAGTCCCCACATCATCAATTAGTGTTTTCCTTTCAAAAATAATGATGCTACATGCCTCATATACCCTAAAAAACGCTTTTGCATTTGGCACTTGGCCCTTTGCATTTGGCACTTGGCCCTTTGCATTTAGCACTTTTCCCTTTGCACTTGACCCTTTGCATTTGGCACTTGGCCCTTTGCATTTGGCACTTGGCCCTTTGCACTTGGCCCTTTGCATTTGGCACTTGGCCCTTTGCGTTTGGCACTTGGACCTTTGCACTTGGCGCTTTGCATTTGGCACTTGGCCCTTTGCACTTTGACAGCCATTTTTTTTTGGGAGGGGGGGATTTTAAGTCCCCACATCATCAATTAGTGCTTTCCTTTCAAAAATAATGATGCTACATGTCTCATATACCCTAAAAAACTTTTTTAAAGCAATTTAAAGGCCACTACCGGTTTTCCATCCGGATATCCGAATTCGGTGGATACTAAGGTCAGATTTTCGACCCGGATGGGAAAATTTTATATCCAGATATCCGACCTGGATTGGATAGAGGGGTATCCGGATCCGAATTAGTTCCAGATAGTGAAAAGTGGTATCCGAGCAGCACTGATGTGTGCAACTGAGCCAGAGCCTGCGCACTACTGATGGACCTCGCCGACCCAGAAGTAGCCCCGAGGTCACAACACAGGGACTGTTCACCAGTGAACAGTGTTTGCCATCACTATTACTGAACACCGGCAACTGGAAAGTAGAGATGTCGTGAACATCACATTTTGGGTTCGGGAACGCCGAACTCGAACTTCCATAAAAGGTGGAGTTAGCGCACACCGCCATAGACTTCAATGGGCAGGCAAATTTTAGAACCTACAGGGATTCTTTCTGGCCACAAAAGTGATGGAAAAGTTGTTTCAAGGGATCTAACACCTGGACTGTGGCATGCCAGAGGGGGATCCATGGCAAAAGTCCCACCAAAAATTACAGAGTTGATGCTGAGTTGTGTTTAAAGGACAGAAATCACAGTACATTACTAAATTTGAGGAATAAAGGGCTGCTTTAAAATGTCCGGAGTATGGGCTGTGGAGTGTCACACACACAGAGATATGCAATAGTACTATCAGAATACAATAAAAAATAATGCACTGGAGTAGTACTGTGCCTGCAACTTAATGAGGCTAGCAACAGCAGTAGTGTGATGTTGTGGACACAGCTCTGTGTGTCAGTGTAGGTTGTGGAGTGTCTCACACACACACACACACACACACACACACACACACACACACACACACACAAAACACAACAGGAGAACGCACACACACACACACACACACACACACACAAAACACAACAGGAGAACGATGTAGCAGCTCTCAAAATGGCTATTTGGGGTTCTTTCACAGCAAATCAGTCAGCGAGGAACAAGAAAACAGGCCTAGATAACTTTCCCTATCTGCTGCAGCAATGCTCTGTCCCTTCCTCTCACTACAGCAGCCACAGACTAAATCCAAAATGCATTTTTAAAAGGAAGTGGGGGATCCAGGAGGGGGTGCTAGCTGATTGGCTGCCATGTGTCTGCTGACTGTGAGGTAAGGGGTCAAAGTTTAGCTCAATGATGATGTATAGGGAGCAGGTCAAACACGCCACGTGTTCGCCGTCCGACGAGGGCACAAACAGCTGATATGCGACGGGAACTGTCCGCCGGCGAACTGCTTGGGCCATCTCTATTGGCAAGGCATTATGACAGTGAGATCTTGTGAGGGTGATTCCACTACAGTGCTTTCCGTTTGAAGAAATATCAACTGCACTGCCTGCAGCAACTTCGGAGCAAATGGAGGAATTCAGGCAGGTAAAAGAAATAATAATAATGATATCTTCAAATCGCTGCTAAAAATTAGTTTGAAAAGGTTTAAAAAAATGTCAAATGTTTAGTGTTTGCAATTTGTGATGGCTAGTGGATTCTGTCCCTAAAACTCTGAATCCCACATATAAATATCCCCCCAAAAAACATGTCAGAAATGTTTACTGTAACACAAGATTGTTTGGTAGAAACGTATTAACATCAGGTAAGAGATCAAAGATTATCGTTATTAAAGGACCACTATCGCAAAAAACATAACATTTAAAATGCATGTAAACACATACAAATAAGAAGTACTGTATATACTCAAGTATAAGTCTAGAAATGTAGGTCTTATTTTCTTCATAAAAGTATAAGGATACACAAGTCACGGGCAGCACTGAGCACACTGAGTAATGTGTGTACTAGTGACATTCCTATTCGCAGCACTTTACCCAATGGTAAGTGATACTTTGAGGAAAGGAAATGCCAAGAAAACACAGGTCTGAAAGTCCTGGCCGCAACAATTAACAAGGAAAGGGGCGGGAGGGGGGGAGCTTTAGTTATTGGCTGCACTTAAAGGGCAGGAGGGATTAATAACTGCAATACTGTATGCAGTGCACTAATAACCCCTCCTGAGCCTTAAGTGCAGCCACTAACTTTGCTGGGTAGACTTATACTTGAGTCAATTAAAAATTCCAGCTTAAGAGGGTTGAAAATTTAGGTTGACTTATACACGAGGTCAACTTGTATTCGAGTATTTAAGGAACATTTCTTTCAGAATAAAATGAGCTATAAATTACTTTTCTCCTATGTTGCTGTAACTTACAGTAGGTAGTAGAAATCTGACCAAACTGACAGGTTTTGGACTAGACCATCTCCTCATGGGGATTCTTAGGGTTTTGGTTAGTTTCAAAAGCACTCAGTGAATGAGTAAATGGCATTTGCACTGTCCAACTGACAAAAAAGAGTGCAGTGAGCAGGGAGGCTGGCCATCATCATCATATAAATCCTTTTCAGGGAATGTCTTGATAAAGAACCAATGCCTTGCTGAGAATTCCCCATGAGGAGATGGACTAGTCCAAAACAGGTCGGTTCTGTCAGACTTCTTTTACCTGTCGTAAGTAACAGCAACACAGGAAAAAAGTAATTTATGGCTCATTTCACTCTGGAAGAAACAGACTTCTTATTTTTATATGTTTGCATATATTTAAAATTTTACAGTTTTTTCATGATAGTGGTCCTTTAAATTTTATTTATAAAGCCCTAACATATTACACAGTGCTGTACAATAGATAGGGGAGAAATTTAGACGTTAAACAATGCTATGCAGAGATATTGCAGCATTAAACAATGGTACACAAAATAGTGGGGACAATAAACAATGGTGTGCAGATTGCAAGGTATGGATAAATATAGAACACAAATCACTAAGTCCATATGGTGGAGGAGAAGAGCACACGGGGAGGAGGGCTGTTAAGCTTGGAGGTGTATTCTCCACAGTCAGCATGCAACACATAAGCTGACGTGAAGGAGGTACACACACTAGCACAAGGAATCAGGATATCCCCAGTTTAGTGGAGGAGAGGACTGACTCCAATAGGAGATTGTGGTGCACAGAGCCGGTGCAGATCCGAACAGCCACAAACAACACTTTCGTAATAACGTCTCAGCGCAAAGTAGCGCTGAGCGCATAAACCAGGACTGAGGAGATCAGGACAGGTAGACAGAATGAACGCTTGCTTAACTAGCCACTACTTAGTGACAGCAAGCGTCCACAATAAAACAGACTGGAATGAGGTAGCCAATGCGTTTGCAGCGATGGCGTGCCTCACCAAGACAGGACAGGATAGTCAGGAAATAGCAGGATCAAGATAGATGAACGTAACACAGATAAATATACAATAAGTATGATTTCCTAGCGTATTACAATTACAGCTATCAATGAAACTATTTGTAACGTCTGACTAACATATGTATATATCGGCAATGAACCGATATATGACATAAGCAGGAACTCTGACTAAGACTGGAGTAATACAGGGAACAGGACTCAGAAGGATTCGCTATCTCTTCGCAGAGATGAACGCAATCCACAAACAGGACCAGAAACAGGATATCTAGCTCAGCGTGCTGTAACGCTGACTAACGGAACACAGGATATAAACAGTTCGTGTACGTATATATCAGCGACACTGATGTATTAACGTAACACGAATACAAGGAAAATAATAAACGTGCAAGTATGTGTATATATTGGCGATGAACCAATATATGACACAAGACAAGCAAAGTAACAACTTCTAGAAACAAGAGCAGAACTAGGAGGACTCGCTGACCCCTTCGCAGGAGTCAGCGCAGTCCACACGGACTAGGAACGAGGTGGGGCACGGGCAGAGTAACAGACAGGATCTGAGACTATGGTAGCCCATGAGGCATTGCAGGAAGCAGTTCTTTATACTGAGGTCATCCAATGGGAGCAGACCTGCAGATTCCCACACAAGTGAATGGTAATTAATCACAGGCTGATAGCAGGAAAAGGCAGACAATGATATGCAGCCTGCAGGAAAGGGATTGCCCCTCCATTGCAGCAGACAATGTTTGTTTACACAAAAGCATATTAAACTGTCATTAACTTCAGAGCGACTGCAGATGGAATCAGCAACTAGTTTAAGTGCAAACCAAACTATGCAAGCAAATGCATGTAATGACATTAGAACTGCTTGGTTTGCAATACCACTGCAGTCGGCAGTAAACGCTGCAGAAGCGATCATAACAGTACCCCCTCCCTTAAACGCGGCCTCTGGACGCCTATAAAAACTGACATATTTCTCCTGAACCACCCAAACCAAAAAATCAGAAGTGGGAAATCCAGCAAACTGATCTGACTGAAAATTCATGAAGGTCGGATCAGCCCGACAAAACCAAATTCCCGAATCAGTCTCACCAAAACTAGACCAATTGGAACCAGAACCTACCGAACCATGCCCGTCAGCACTACAAGCCTCAGTGTGACACCCATCAGAACCACGACTTCCAGAAAATAACCCCAAGAAACTCTCTGAGCGATACCCACCGCCTTCCAAGGACTGTCCAAAAACGCCAAAGCCTTTGCAATGCCCACCGGAACTGTCCTTACCAACACAAAACCCACTGTTGAACCAGACCAAGGTACCAGGACAAGTTTCCTCAGAGATCTCCCAGAACACTTGGAAGCTCCAAAGAGATCCCCACAGGTCAGAACGCCCCTTAGGCTCACATGGAGAACTATCAAGAACCCCTATGGAACCCAGGGCAACTCCAGAGTCAGGGTCACAAGGACAAACATCAAGATCAGGGCTTTTAGGGACCAGAACCATCTCCGGGCATGCAGGCCAACCGGCAACATCAGAACATGTCTCCACTAGGGAAGCACGTGAGCACGCTAACACAGACACATCTGGGCACTCTGGCATATGAAGCACATCTGGGCACACCGGCACAAGAGAAACCTCTGGGCATGTCAAGGAACTGCGAACCTCAAAGTCAGTCAAGACAGGACCGAAACCAGAACTGGGCAAAAAAAATTCATCATGACTAGACTTCACAGTTACTGGATTCTCACTAAAAACTGCAGGATCAGACTTAGATGTCGCTGATTCCAGCAGGGTTATTAACAAATCATGTTCAGGGGCATTTACAAGACAGGGCAAATCTTCTGATGTATGCACTGAACTAGACAGGGTCCCCATAGCTTCTTCTGGACTAGACAGAGACTCATCAAATACACTGGATTGGAGCTCATGAAGGGCTGCAAAACAAGTCAGTATTGCAGCAATCCCCACTGAACTAGGCAAAACTGAGAAACTCACTGGACAGGAAGGGGACTCTGGAACTACTGCCACACCGGGCAGAAAACCAGAATTTTCCAGGATACAGGGCTGGGTTTCAGAAACACTCATTAACCCGGACTGAAATTCTGAGATTTCTACTATTTTTTCCAGCGAGTCAGAATTATCCATGTTACAGGGCAAGACTTCTGAAACATTCAGAGGACAGGGCTGGAGTTCCTCACTGTTACAACACTGGAGAGGGACTCAACAATATTGGTTAAATCAGACTGTGTACAGGGCAAGGTATCTAACACACTTGCTGACGAGGACAATATTTCAATGGCTTCTGCTTTGCTGGGCAGAAATTCATCAAGTTTTATTAGAGCAGACTGTAATTCCAAAACAGCTGCTAGACAAGTGAATATTACTGCAACACCAACTGAGGTAAGCAGTGCCTCAGACTCCTCTGCTAGAGGGTTTGAAGTATCCAAAGTACTGGGTGAAGCATAAGACTCTGCAACCACAGCTTCACTGGACAGGATCACTGAACAGTCCATATTGCAGGGCAAAACCATGGAAGCACCTGCTGGACAGCATAATGATTCTGTGACCTGAGTTTTATTGGAGAAATCTACTGCACAATTCATGGTACAGGGCAAATTTACTGGAACATTTTCTGAACAAGGTAATAATTCTACGATTTCAGGTTCACATAGCAGATGCTCTGAGCTATTCACGAAACTAGAGCGAGGTGTAGAGACAGGAAGATCAAGACACAACGTTTGTGCATCTGAAGCACTATTCAATTGTAAAATTGGAAAATTCAGATGCTGGGGTTCTGAGGTTTCTAGACAGGATTGCTGGGACTCAGAAACTAATGTAGTGCATCTATTGGCATCTGCTGGATCAGACAGGAGTTGAACTTTATTAACACAGGTAAATTCTACAGAAGTGTTTGCAGAGGCAGGCAAAGATTTTCTAATATCTGTTTCACTGAACAAAGACTCATGAGTACTGGCTATGCTGGACTCAGAAGTCAGCAGGACCTCTGGATTCTCTGCTGAGAAATTTGTGCAGGGCAAAGTTAAGAAAGTATCAGTGGCTTCTGTTTTACTGGGAAGTAACACTGAGTTATCCATGGTACAGGGTGGAGTTACAGGAACATTCACAAGACATGGCAGGGACTCAGTAACTGGAGAAGTGGGACAGTCTCCAATTGACAGTGTGTCTTCCCTGGTATCAACTGATTGAATCGCATAAAAATCGTCCAAAATCATCTTCCACACATCGATCAATGGAGCCACAAAGTCATACCCACACACACCAGTTTTTATTAGGTTATAGGCAGACTTAATGCATGCATTCAATACTAATTCACTTTTTGCACTGTAAAACTGACAAAATGAACTTGCATCTTTCTTCCATTCATAGACCAGGGCTTCCATCTCTCCTTTCTCAAATGGAGGATCCCATGCATATTTAACAGCTGAGCATTCCGGCTGATCATAGTTTGCAAATGTGTTAGTGGCAGAAACATACATTGGGTTATTTAGCAGGTGATTGGCCGATTTCTTATTCCTAAGGATCTCCAATACCTGTAGCAAGTGTTGAACTGTAGTGTATGCAAATTTCCCTTGCTGCACCAATAAATTGATCTGTTCAATACTCTGTAATATATCTTCATAATCATATTCAGATAATTCATTTAAACAAGAACTTTTATTTTCCCTGGCTAGCAATGAAAGTTCATTAGTAGTTTCATAGGTCCATTTGACTCCCCTGAATGGTGACTGAATTTCATTATCTGCTACTGGCGGAGTCTCATTACAGATCTGATGCGCAGTCGCCAAGGGCAACGACTCCGCTGATTGTAACGCTTTTCTTTTGGAGCGTTTACGTTTGGCTTTAGACCCTGCTGCCTTAGCAGAAGAAAAGTTATCAGAACAATTATCTGCTTGCTGATTATTTTTGTAGGCAGTAGAAGGAGCAGCTGATTGACAAGCTGCCAGGAGCTTATCAAAAGGGCTAGGCAAATCGGTTTTGCGCAGCCAGTTATGGATCACAAATGCTAGAAATTCCAGTGGTCTCTCTTTTAAATTGGTATGATCCAAGACATCGTAGGCCCACTGAAACAATCTTCCCTTAAATAAAACATAAACTAGCTGGGGGGCCCACGTTGAAACAGGAGTAGCCTGGAGCTCGGGATTGGCCAGGAACCTGGTACATTCAGAAAAAAACTCATTTTCTGTTTCAGAATTGAGTTTCTCAAATTTCTTAAAGGAACAGGAACCATAACAAACAGTGTCATTTTTGCTGGGAACCCCCCCCCCCCCCCCCCCCACAATGGGGATTGGTAATGGGGCTACCATAATGTTAAGCTTGGAGGTGTATTCTCCACAGTCAGCATGCAACACATAAGCTGACGTGAAGGAGGTACACACACTAGCACAAGGAATCAGGATATCCCCAGTTTAGTGGAGGAGAGGACTGACTCCAATAGGAGATTGTGGTGCACAGAGCCGGTGCAGATCCGAACAGCCACAAACAACACTTTCGTAATAACGTCTCAGCGCAAAGTAGCGCTGAGCGCATAAACCAGGACTGAGGAGATCAGGACAGGTAGACAGAATGAACGCTTGCTTAACTAGCCACTACTTAGTGACAGCAAGCGTCCACAATAAAACAGACTGGAATGAGGTAGCCAATGCGTTTGCAGCGATGGCGTGCCTCACCAAGACAGGACAGGATAGTCAGGAAATAGCAGGATCAAGATAGATGAACGTAACACAGATAAATATACAAAAAGTATGATTTCCTAGCGTATTACAATTACAGCTATCAATGAAACTATTTGTAACGTCTGACTAACATATGTATATATCGGCAATGAACCGATATATGACATAAGCAGGAACTCTGACTAAGACTGGAGTAATACAGGGAACAGGACTCAGAAGGATTCGCTATCTCTTCGCAGAGATGAACGCAATCCACAAACAGGACCAGAAACAGGATAACTAGCTCAGCGTGCTGGAACGCTGACTAACGGAACACAGGATATAAACAGTTCGTGTACGTATATATCAGCGACACTGATGTATCAACGTAACACGAATACAAGGAAAATAATAAACGTGCAAGTATGCGTATATATTGGCGATGAACCAATATATGACACAAGACAAGCAAAGTAACAACTTCTAGAAACAAGAGCAGAACTAGGAGGACTCGCTGACCCCTTCGCAGGAGTCAGCGCAGTCCACACGGACTAGGAATGAGGTGGGGCACGGGCAGAGTAACAGACAGGATCTGAGACTATGGTAGCCCATGAGGCATTGCAGGAAGCAGTTCTTTATACTGAGGTCATCCAATGGGAGCAGACCTGCAGATTCCCACACAAGTGAATGGTAATTAATCACAGGCTGATAGCAGGAAAAGGCAGACAATGATATGCAGCCTGCAGGAAAGGGATTGCCCCTCCATTGCAGCAGACAGTGTTTGTTTACACAAAAGCATATTAAACTGTCATTAACTTCAGAGCGACTGCAGATGGAATCAGCAACTAGTTTAAGTGCAAACCAAACTATGCAAGCAAATGCATGTTGTCACGGACGGTTGCGGGGCCGCAGGCGCGTCCTGGAACCGCCCGTGAAGAAAAAGCAATCGCACTTGATTCCCTGCATCGATTGCGCTTCAAATCGGTACAATCTGGGTTGAGTGTGTAGGGACAGCTGAAGTCCTTTTCTTAGCAAAGAGAGCACCATCCTAAAGGCTGGATGGCTCTTTTGATATGCTAATGAGCCTGAGCCTAATCTGCCCCAGAGAGTCCCTGGCTTCAAGCTGTGCTGATGGCCCATCCATCAGGTATAAGGTGACAAGCACCATGGCAGAAGCAATCTAGTTGGGCTAAAAGCCAGACCCACTGGCTCATTCCCAGCAGGGGAGGCGACACCTCGCTGGCTGCTCCAAACTTCAAAGAGCCTTTGCCTGGGAATAACCTGAGTCTCATAGCAAATCCATAACTTCCCAGATCTGTCATATTTCTGGGGCTCCTGAGATGGCAGCTTCGCCAAACGTGGGGGAAGTGTAGCATGAGCCCCGGTGCTGGTTCTGAGGAAGTTTCAGAACATTCTGAGGTAAGGACTGCCAGTTAGGCAGTTTGAAAGTGCCTGATGATACCACAGGGGTCCCACCCCTCATGTCTGGTATCAGGGCGCTGGGTAAATCGAGACAGACCTGAAAATGTTAATAAATCTGCCCTGACCTGTACGGTTCTGTGAGATAGAGCCCATATATGGGTAGATATGATTTCTAGCCCCAGTACAAGGGGAGGGCTCATCTCATCTTCTAAGGGGGTGTATGGCTCCCCGCCCTCACTCCCTCCTACTGAAGCAGGGGCATAAGAATGGCTGAGGACCCAAACTCAGGGTCCTCCACACTGAAACATCTTGAGCTCATCAGATGCCAGCTTGAGGATATGCTGGCATCCACCTGGTCTGAACTCTGAACTTTGATTGAAATCCAGAACTGATTTTTCCCACCAAAAGGACATCTTTCCAGGAACTAAGTATTTTTCTCCCTTCTTTTATTTTTCATACTGGCTATTACTGTTTTAATAATTGTTGATTTTAATAATCGTCTGTATATATTAATTATTTATATTGCGTGAATAAACGACTTTCTCCAAGTCATTCACTGTCTGCTACCCTGCTTATCAGCACACACAGAACTGATCCCGGGTCTCTGAAGATACGCTACTGTTTGTTTGTTGTTGGCTAGACAGAATATCGTGTGTTTAACCGTTTTATTCGCAGGACTAGTCAGTTAGTGGGCTCCACGGTCCCATGATAACCGCGGTGGTGGCAGTTTACTCTGAACCAGTGGGTGACGTTGTAATTACCCGTGTCTCACAGGCTCCCTTCTGAGTTGTCTGCGGCTAAGTCTTAACGGTTCCTGCGCATTGACTGCGACCAGAGTTCGCACGATCTGTGCGCTGGCACCGTTTAGAAGGCTAAGGGCGGTCAGCCACTAGGGCTCCTGTGACAGTGTTAGGCAGCGGTTGGGACCTGTGTTGTGCTGAAAGTATCTGCGATAGCGCTAGCGCTATCGAGAAATGAACTAATTCGTTGGTGTAGCTGGAAGGCAATATATTTTTTATATATACAGAGAGACTGTGTAGCCAGTACCCCTCCCCAAAAGTTTTATTTTATTTGGTGTGGAAATGTCCGGGAACTACAAGAAAATGTGCCTGGCGGACCTGCAAAATCTTTGCCAAGAGAGAGGCATTGATGTCGGCCGCAAGAAACAAGGGGACCTGGTAACGGAATTGTTTCAATGGGATAACCAGCAACTGCAGGAGCTGGATGTGTCTGCTGAGGTAGACGCTGACCCATCTGACTCAAGGCAAGGGGAACCAGAGACTGAGACTCCTGACCGTACAGAGGTTGTGCATCCTGAGGGCCCTGCATCAACAGTTACGCAGGAGAATGTCAGTGTGGACCCCAATCCCAGAGTTTCTGAAAGTACTCGCCTGGAACCGGCCAGTACTGGACTGTCCGTTTGTACTGATCCGCTAATGCAGCAGGCATTACAAAAGCTGATGGACACTGACCTGGACAAGTACCTGCAGTACATGCGTGAAGAGCGCCAAATGCGGGAGGAACGGGAGCGGCAAGCTGCTGCTGCTGCTGAACGCCACGCAGAGAGGGATGCCGCTGAGCGAGAGCGGGAGCGCCAACGACAGCATGAGCTAAACATGGCAAAAGTGCAACAGGCCAGCCGGAGTTCACCGCCCAGCCTCCCTGCTGAAGGAGCTGCACCACCCGTAAGTGCAAAATTTAAATTTGCTAATATCGAGAAAGACACAGACATTGACTTGTTTTTGCGATCTTTCGAAAAAGCATGCCGTCAGTATCGTCTGTCCCAAGACCAGTGGGCCAGACATCTGACACCTTTGCTGCGCTACAAAGCGCTTGATGCTTTCGCAGAATTGCCTGCGGAAAAGGATAATGATTATGCTGCTATAAAAGACGCTATCATTACTAAGTACCAGCTGACGCCAGAAGCCTATCGGAAAAAGTTCAGGGCCTGGCAGAAAAAGTCTTCTGATTCGTACCGAGATGTGGTCAGCAGCTTGCTCACCACACTCCGCCAGTGGACGCTAGGCCTCACCAAAGGGTCTTATGGCGTCCTGGAGGACTTGATAGTCCTCGAACAATTTCTGAACATTTGCCCTGCTGATGTACGACAGTTTGTGTTAGAACGCAGGCCGGCTTCAGCCACTGTCGCTGCAGACCTTGCTGAGACTTTTGCAACTACCCGGGTGGCTGATACCCGCAGAACTGTCCCATCCAGCTGGAGAGGAGGTCAGCCCAATGCCTCGGCAGACCCTCCTGCCCCTGTGAGCCGTCCGCCACAGAGGCCACCCAGCGCAGCTGCTGCACCCAGGCCTGCAGCGCCTGGAGAGGTCACCTGTCACTACTGCCGCCAGCCCGGACACATGAAATTCGACTGTCCGGAGCGGAGACAGACACCACCAGCACCTGGATCATCTGCATCACCTGCACCTCACCCACAGCAGAGGGAACCCGCCAGCGAACCACAGCCTGGATCATCAGATTTTGTCCTGTTTGCCCGCGGAAAGGAAATCCGCGACCGAACCGACCAGCAGCAACTTGTTAGAGTGAACGGCAAAGTTGTCACCGGATTTCGAGACACCGGAGCTGACATCACGTTAGTTCACTCACATCTTGTGCCAAAGGAGAGCATCAGCTCCAGCCGATCCCTTGCCCTTACTGGAGTAGAGGGCACCCTTTTTCACATAGCCCACGCGACAGTGAAGCTGGATTGGGGATTAGGGATCCACGAAAGGGTTGTTGGGGTTATGAAGGATCTCCCAGTCCCTGTGTTGCTGGGGACTGATTTGGGCAAGCTTGTGCCCTACTATGAACCTGCCACGACCGCCTTGTCGCTCACGGGAGGAGACGGACTCTCCACCCACCACCAGGTACTTTATACACTTGGGGGAGCACCAGGGGGAGGCGGGTTGAATGTGCCCAGTTCAAGGGTACCAGGTTCAATAGTGCCTGCTTCAAAGGCACCTGAGTTTGATGTACAGACTGTCTGTTGTAATGATGCTGTAACTGTACCTGAGTTTACTGTACAACCTGTCTGTAATGAAAAAATGTCTATACCTGTCAATGTCATTACTGCATGCAATGATGATTTGAGTAATGTCCGTCTGTGCCATTCTGACAGTGTACCTGTGCTAGCAGTACCGCGCAGCTGCACTGCTCAGAACCCGAGCTCAGAACAGGTGGAGGGGGTTCCGGCCTCCTCCCCCTCCTCTGACCACAGGGATGAGACCTTTCAGCCGCTGGCCTCGTGTGACATGAGCCAGTTGGCTGAAACTGACAGCGCCGTATTCTCAGCCGCACTACAAAGTGACCCAAGCCTGAAGGTGCTCAGGCAGCAAGCCGCTGAGCCCCTCGCAGACGGGGCCGCTTTCAAGGTGTACTGGGAAGGTGGGAGACTGTACAGTGAGTCTGTACAGCCCCCTACAGGTAGATCCCACGCGAATACCAAATGGCTTGTGGTCCCGAGTGCGTTCAGGGGACATGTGCTGAAATCCGCACATGGTAATCCTCTGACAGGGCACTCAGGGGTCCGCAAGACACTTGCCGGTATTCGGAAACAGTTTTATTGGCCCCGGATGAACAGGGATGTAGCAAACTACTGCAGAGCATGTGCCGTCTGTCAGGAGCTGGGAAGGTCCAGGGATCCCCGCGGGGTTCCCTTAGGTCCACAGCCACTTAGCAGGGGAACCCCGCGTGGACTGGCTGTTGACCTAACCAACCCACTGCCCGTTGTCAGCAGTCCCGGCAGGCACCACGTCCGACTGCAGTGGCGCAAACGCCCTGTCCAGAACGGTCCATGTCGGGTCAACCCTGAGGGTAGCAGACCGCGCCCGGTCCCGGGAAACCGAGCCACAGGCTCCAATAGGTTTTCCCGCCGCACCGGCAACCCGAGACCCGTCAGCCAGGTTGGCCGACACGCAGCGGGCAGCCGACCCCAGAACGCCAACGGGGAACTAGATCAGATCTCGCAGGTTAGCGGCAACGACACACATCTTGCTGATGAATGTCTATCTGCCTTCTCCCCAGGGAGGGCTGTCACGGACGGTTGCGGGGCCGCAGGCGCGTCCTGGAACCGCCCGTGAAGAAAAAGCAATCGCACTCGATTCCCTGCATCGATTGCGCTTCAAATCGGTACAATCTGGGTTGAGTGTGTAGGGACAGCTGAAGTCCTTTTCTTAGCAAAGAGAGCACCATCCTAAAGGCTGGATGGCTCTTTTGATATGCTAATGAGCCTGAGCCTAATCTGCCCCAGAGAGTCCCTGGCTTCAAGCTGTGCTGATGGCCCATCCATCAGGTATAAGGTGACAAGCACCATGGCAGAAGCAATCTAGTTGGGCTAAAAGCCAGACCCACTGGCTCATTCCCAGCAGGGGAGGCGACACCTCGCTGGCTGCTCCAAACTTCAAAGAGCCTTTGCCTGGGAATAACCTGAGTCTCATAGCAAATCCATAACTTCCCAGATCTGTCATATTTCTGGGGCTCCTGAGATGGCAGCTTCGCCAAACGTGGGGGAAGTGTAGCATGAGCCCCGGTGCTGGTTCTGAGGAAGTTTCAGAACATTCTGAGGTAAGGACTGCCAGTTAGGCAGTTTGAAAGTGCCTGATGATACCACAGGGGTCCCACCCCTCATGTCTGGTATCAGGGCGCTGGGTAAATCGAGACAGACCTGAAAATGTTAATAAATCTGCCCTGACCTGTACGGTTCTGTGAGATAGAGCCCATATATGGGTAGATATGATTTCTAGCCCCAGTACAAGGGGAGGGCTCATCTCATCTTCTAAGGGGGTGTATGGCTCCCCGCCCTCACTCCCTCCTACTGAAGCAGGGGCATAAGAATGGCTGAGGACCCAAACTCAGGGTCCTCCACACTGAAACATCTTGAGCTCATCAGATGCCAGCTTGAGGATATGCTGGCATCCACCTGGTCTGAACTCTGAACTTTGATTGAAATCCAGAACTGATTTTTCCCACCAAAAGGACATCTTTCCAGGAACTAAGTATTTTTCTCCCTTCTTTTATTTTTCATACTGGCTATTACTGTTTTAATAATTGTTGATTTTAATAATCGTCTGTATATATTAATTATTTATATTGCGTGAATAAACGACTTTCTCCAAGTCATTCACTGTCTGCTACCCTGCTTATCAGCACACACAGAACTGATCCCGGGTCTCTGAAGATACGCTACTGTTTGTTTGTTGTTGGCTAGACAGAATATCGTGTGTTTAACCGTTTTATTCGCAGGACTAGTCAGTTAGTGGGCTCCACGGTCCCATGATAACCACGGTGGTGGCAGTTTACTCTGAACCAGTGGGTGACGTTGTAATTACCCGTGTCTCACAGGCTCCCTTCTGAGTTGTCTGCGGCTAAGTCTTAACGGTTCCTGCGCATTGACTGCGACCAGAGTTCGCACGATCTGTGCGCTGGCACCGTTTAGAAGGCTAAGGGCGGTCAGCCACTAGGGCTCCTGTGACACATGTAATGACATCAGAACTGCTTGGTTTGCAATACCACTGCAGTCGGCAGTAAACGCTGCAGAAGCGATCATAACAAGGGCCCTGCCAATAGACTTACAATCTAATGTGACTTCCTGAACTACAAAACATAGCTGCAGGCCTTCCACATGGCCCTGTCCACTGCCATATAAAACTACTGCTTTGCTTTCAGGCTTCCAACCCTTGTCACTTTTCTGCCAGTTTTTTACTTCCTCCTCAACCCTATCACTACCCCCCCCCCCCCCCCATGAGAAAAGTTTTTCCATTAGACGCGACATCCCTCTTCTTCCCTCCCCTTCTACCTCTCTCTCTGCCCTCCCACCACCCACCAGACTCTTCCCTCAGCACCGCCACATAAGATGCAGTTGCCACTCTGCTCTTCTCTCATGTTCACCTGCCAAAACCTCCCCATTCCACCTCTTCCCCTCAGACATGCTCCACACCTTCTCCTCTGCTCTGGCCCGGCACTACCCACTCTGTTCAAGCTTGACTGCCATCCAAATGATAGTGCTTGATGAAGGTATTAAATGAAGACCATGTGGCTGCTTTACATATCTGAGAGACTAAAGTGGAGGCTTTCTCTGCCCAGGAAGAAGATATTGTTCTTGTGGAATGAGATGACTAAATTTGATCTAGCATAAGCGAAAGCAATTTCTGTGTTACCAATTCTGCTGCATCTGTCAGAATTCTAGCGATTTTATTTATGCAGGAAAAGCTGTCATATGTGTATGGTTTAAATTTTAACGTGCTATGCAAAATTTCATTGTAAACTGTAAAGTTAGAGTACTTTTTTTAAAATATTGCTCGCTGACATCTCAGCAAATTCCAAGCAGTGAATCTCAGAATTGGATTATTCTAGTTACAAAAAGCCAGAACATTCTTGTTTATGTTAGTGCATGGCCTTGACATTTGAAAAGAGGCTTCTGTGTAAAGACTGGGATCAAGTTAAACTCACATTACTGCAGTAATAATATATGCACATTTTCTTAATTATTACACATAGATTTATTAATCTAAATATTAATAATCAATACAGTCCTTCTAAAGAAAGAAATAATTATTGTTAAACCCTATATATTAGAATTTAATATTTTGAAATATATTTTAAAAAGCTGGATTCTGCAGTGAAAGTTTCAAAATACATTAGCTGTTTTCCACAAAGTTGCTTAGACTATAATTGTTCTTTGGAATGTCAATAATAAGTTCTAAAGTTTTTGTGTTGTCCTGTATTTAGGACAAATGATGCCACCTGGCGCTTTAATAGTCTTATAAAATTAATTTTATTTGTTATGAAATGCTGACCTCTGCCGGTGGACATTATTATATTTATTTTATAAGAAAGACAAATATATAGAACATGATTTTATATTATTGAGATTTAATATGCAATTATTTCTTATATGATTGTTTTAAGAATAATTATATAATAAGCTTTATTTTTAAATAAGTATATTAGAAGCCCTTTATGTTTCAATAAGTCTTAAATTGCTGAAGGCTCTTACAGATCTGTGTACAGTGTTATAGGGTCAACTTGACCTTGGAAAGTACAGACACATTCCAAAAACTAATTAGCAGAAGGGGATATTATCAGAAAAGCATCATGAATGACATTGTTTAGTCTCATTGTCTGGGGCAGCCAGAAGACAAGATGGCTGGTGACGTCCATTTTTCATTAACTGCGTCAGAAATGACCCGATTAGAATTTGTAAACATTGCAAACCTATGTAGATTCTCACAGTTAAGATAATTAAGGTATTGAAAACAAAAAAAAAAGTGTTATGGGTATTTTTTAAATGTCAAAGATAGCGAGCTACGCATGGAAGCTTTAGCCAATCAGAACCTGGGATTCAGGGAAATTCCAGATTAGGCAGCCATATTGCTTCCTATCCCGATAAAAGTAGAAGCTGAAAGCTCATAGTTTGCAGAAGCCCAACAATCTCCTGAGAAGACACATGAGGCAAAGCTACCTTCCCACACGTGGTTCTAGATGCTGAAGAGATGACAGAGAAGGGGTAATGTGCTTAATATTCTGGTGATTTACTTTATTAATTTTTCAGCATTAAGTTTTGTTAAGATGTTAGCAAGAAATTTTTTTAGAAGCTATTTTTTATGCTATTTTTTTTAAGAAGATTACTACAAGTTTTACACAGCTACTACATACATAGCTATTGATACAGATGAGACTACTTTTGATCTTATTCTACATAACACAACTGTTCTATTCTTTTTTGAATGTACTTAGAAGATTGATGATCGCTTGGCTCTAAAGCCTTGATGAGATGGAATACTGTTAGAAGGAAACACTACTTGGAACTGTTCATTTTTTGTATATATGCTATATGATAAGCAAATACAATTTTTTATATAAAATCGCGTACTGAGTGCTCTGATTCATTTCAAGGTACACCGTCAATCTATAATTACTGTTATAGATGGTTCAGACCCCACTATGCCGGATTTATGTGATAGCAACGCTTTAACCTCCTTGCCGGTCTAAAAAATCCGGCAAGGAGGCAGCGCCGCACATTTTTTTTTTTTTTTTTTTTAAATCATGTAGCGAGCCAAGGGCTCGCTACATGATAGCCGCTAAGCGGCGGCATCCCCCCACCCACTCCGATCGCCTTCGGCGATCAGAGTATGCAGGGAATCCCGTTGAGAACGGGATTTCCTGCAGGGCTTCCCCGGTCGCCATGGCGACGGGGCGGGATGACGTCACCGACGTCATGGACGTCGGGACGTCATAGGGAATCCCGATCCGCCCCTCAACGCTGCCTGGCACTGATTGGCCAGGCAGCGCAGGGCTCTGGGGCGGGGGGGAGCGACTCGGCGCGGCGGATTGGCGGCGAGCGGCGGCGATCGGAAGTTACAAGCAGCTAGCAAAGTGCTAGCTGCTTGTAACAAAAAAAAATTATGCAAATCGGCCCAGCGGGGCCTGAGATATCCTCCTGCGCAGGTTACCCCGAGCTGAGCTCGGGATAACCGGCAAGGAGGTTAAGGGCTGGTCCTATACTGAGTTAGCAATCATGAAAAAGGCAAGAACCGCTCAGGTTTTTGACACATCCTTCCCTGGAAGAACACTGAGGTCTGCATGTGTGAGTGAACAATTTAATTTATTGCTGCACTCCCGGTCCCTTTTAGGTTGGGGGCAGCACTGGCCAACCTATACTGAGGGTACTGACCGCAGTGGCCAACCTACCTATACTGTGGGCAACTGTACCTGGTTGACCGATACTGGGGCAACTGTACCTAGCTACCAATACTGGGGGCACCTATACCTGGCTACCTACCTAAACTGTTTTTGGGGGGGCTCACCACAGCTATAACGATCATTCCAATCCGAGGGGGGGGGTATTCTCACAAGTTTGCCTCAGGCAGCAAAAAGTCTACAACCTAGAGCCCTGGTGCAGGTGCAGCAAGGCTGTGCTCCTGCCAGAAGAGGAGCATGGCCCTGATGTGCAGGAGGGTCCCAGGCAATAGCAAAAGACCAGATCCAGGATTCAGAGGCTTCCCTCTCCATGGGTAAGTATTTACTTTTTTCTTCATTTCTACTCCTCGGGTTCTTTAATTGGCCAGTGAGTATATAATGCAAGTGCTTCCATCACATCCCCTGAAATCCCAATATCTAAAATAATGAATGTGCTGTCGCTCAATTAGGGGTCATGAGGGCAGCCTGACACCATCCCTCTGGGCCTTTTTGCTGACACCATTTCTGCAGCCCCTACAGACATTCTCTGCCACCATATGCTCTTAAAGGGAAGATCTGAGCAAAAAAATTAAAAAAAAAGTTTCACTTACCTGGGGCTTCCTCCAGCCACTGGCAGCCAATATGTCCCTTGCCTCAGTTCTGGTGTCCCCTGATCCACCCTGTTGCAGATGCCGACTGCGCCACGCTGCCTTGGATTATTCTCACGTGGTATGGAGTGTGCTGTGCAGGTGCAGTACTTCAATGCCAGACCACATGAGCCCAACCACGAGCCGTGCTCATGCAGGCACAGAAGGTGCCAAACTGGTGGGGGCATCTGCAATGGAGGGGACCCCGGGACACCAGAGCTGCGGCGAGGGACATATCGGCTGCCAGGGCTGGAGGAAGCCCCGGGTAAGTAGAACTTGTTTTTTGTTTTGTCCCGGATCTTCCCTTTAAGCCTCGTACACGTATGAGGCATGTCACTTGGTAGGGACTTAGACTCGATCACTCGAGCAACACTGCATGGCCGACACTGTACAGGGGGATGGGGAAGAAAGCTGATGCAGCAGCCTCAGTGCTTGGCAGAATTGATTCACTAGCAGTGTTGCTTGCAAATTTTTGCATCGAGGTGGAAAAAGTAAACAAATCTGTAATTTTACCATGAAAAGTCGTGAAAAGCATCTTCCGAATCCCCTGCTCTTCCATTAGCGGTATACATGCCGCTGGCAGAAACAACGCCACTTTATACACACACCATGCTGGTGGCGTGTCTACTGCTAATGGAATAGTGGTGGATTCGGAAGACAAATGGGCACCCCAACACAGGACAGGTAATATTAAATTGCACGCACGGGGGGTACATTTATACACGAGGGGGGCAGCAGTGAGGCGGCAGATGAGGCAGACTCAGCCTGCAGTGTATGGCAGTAGAGATGGCCCAAACTGTTCGCCGGTGAGCAGTATTCTGCGAACATCCGTTTGCATTTGCAGTGAATAGTGAAGATTTGGCATGTTCGATTTGCCCCCTATACATCATCATTGAGTTAAACTTTGACCCCTTACCTCACAGTCAGCAGACACATTATAGCCAATCAGATTACACCCCCTCCTGCATCCTCCACACCCGTACCAAAAAGCAGTTGCGGTGGCCATATAGGATTAATTCTCTGCTGGCTGCTGACTGTTAGTGAGAGCAGGGAGATACTTGCTGCAGATAGGTAGGGAAAGCATTAGGTAGGCCTGTGTTCTTGTTCCTCACTTGCTGGGAAAGCACTCCAAACAGCCCTATTGAGGATTAACACATCGGTCTCCTGTGATTTTTTTGTGTGTGTGACACTCCACAGCCCACTGACACCCAGAGCTGTGTGCACACTACTGCTGTTGCCTCATTAAGTTGCCGGCACAGAACCACTCCAATGCATTATTATATCACTGTATTCTGATAGTACTATTGCATTTCTCTGTGTGAGACACTCCCACAGCCCACTGACACCCAGAGCCGTGCATAATGTGATTCCTGCCCTATAGGGATTAAAACCCAACTTTGCGTCAACTCTGTAATATATGGTGGGACTTTTGGTGTGGATACCCCTCCGGCATGCCACAGTCCAGCTGTTAGACCTCTTGAAACAACATTTTCATCACTTTTGTGGCCAGAAACAGTCTTTGTAGGTTTTAAAATTCGCCTGCCCATTGAAGTCTATGGCGGTTGGCCAGATTCCCCTTCTGGTATCAAACATTTTCGGTAGTTCGCGTTCGCTGTTCGCGAGCGGAAAATTCTGTTTGCGACATCTCTAATGGGCAGATGACATTTCTCTGTCTAATCATATTCAATTAGAGAGAGATTTGTCTCTTGGTCAAATCTGCCCATCATCGCTAGATGTATGGCTAGCTTTATTTTCCTGTACTCTGGTAGGAAGTGCATGAATAGAATGTATTATTATTTGAGCACCCACTCGCACTGTCCAGCTGGACCAGTGTCTCCTAGCTGGCTACGCAAAGGGAGATGCAAGGGGAGATCCCTTCTGGCATTTTGTATAGATTGTATATATACGTTTCTCCTAATAACCATCTATAGGCAGTCAGAAAAAAAAATATTCAGTAGGTAGGACAAAGATTCTTATATGTCACACTTATACTGTTGGTAATATTTTAACTATGTTCTAAGTACACACAATTCCTTCGGAACCTGGTGTACATTTATAGACATCCATTTAGCAGGGAGTGGTTAAAGCATAAATGTTTCTATGTCTGTTAAAAAAAATATATTGGCCAAAACTATCGTAAAACCATACAGCAGATGGTTTACAAGCTCAGTTGGTTGTCAGGAGGTACATGATCGATGTATGCACTGATCCCATCCCTGGAGCTATCTGAGCTTTTTCTAAAACCAGATGAAGAATCTCAGATAAAGAAACTCAGATAGAGAGCCTTAGATGGATTCTTCCTCCATGGAATTTGTTTTATATTTTTGAGAACTGACGATCTCTCTTCAGTTCATCAAAGCAGGTAGAAAATACTCATAGAAAAGCTCTATTTACCGACACTAACCCCCCCCCCCCCCCCCCCCCAAAAAAAAAAAATATATATATATATTTTTGATGGGAGGGTTTACTTGTTGGGGAGTTGAGTGTCGCTGCAAGTTGTGGGAGATTTTTTTTAGCAAAAAGAGTTGTCAGGATGTGGACGAATCTAACCAATATGGAACTCTGTACTCTATACAGTGCTGCAGAAGATGTCAGTGCCACTGGCTTCTGCAACAGCAGACTGTCCTGCATGATTGATTAATGACTCTAATCAGGATAAATAATCAATAGTCTAGGGCACTCTGGTATTACAGCAGCCAGTGCACATGGCTACTAATGACAGGCAACTTCTGAAGCACTAAACACATCCTGCCACCTCTCCCTGCTAATGTCCCAGCTGCCGCACAGCAATCATTCTCTCTACTCGCCCTGCTGCTCTGCACATTCACTCCCTGCAGGCTGTGTGTAGAGAGCAAGGAGACAGGTTGCCCATGGGACAGGAAGGGGAGGGTTGCTACATCTAGTGCAGGAAGTAGTACAGTCCTCTGCACTGCCTGCTGCTATTTTACCGAATGTTGCTAAACTATGAGAAAAGGTCCCAAGTGGAAAAACACAGTAAGACCTGAAACCCACTGCAAATCGCAATCGCTAGCGTTTCGTATGAGCAGTTTGTAAGTGATTCCTTGAGCGTTTTAGGGGGCAATTTTAAAAAGTGTATCAACTTGCCAGCGGTTGTGTAGCGATTAGCGTTTTAAAGTCTGATTGGTCTTTTATATCAATTTTAATTTTGTTACAGTGTACATTATCAAAACGCTAGCGAACTCGCTCTGTGCAAGTTGTGATGAGCGATTACGCCAGCGATTATATACTTTACATTGAAGCGCAAACACTAACAAAATGCTGCATGTCCTGCATTTACGATTTTGCTAATCGCAATCGCTTCTGTGGAATTTGCACCGTCCATTTACATTGGCAGAGCGTTTTGGGAAATCGCTAGTGATTTCTCACGCTCCCTAAACGCTCAGAAAATCGCTCTAGTGGGTTCCAGCCCTAACTGAGCACCACAGTGGCACCCCTAGCCATGGCAACACCCGGTGCTATGAGCACCCGCAGCCTTATGGTAGGTACGCCACTGGTCACCCTACAACATCGCAAAGGCTGAGTGAGCCTGAGTGAACTTTTGACCTTTTTAATAATGTGAATATCTCAAAACAGTTTCATGTCTGTAAGTTGTTGTACGGGGGCTGGGTGATGGTATTGTTTTGGAAATAATAAGTGCTATTATCTTCAAAATAAAAGCAGCAATCTTAATTTTTGCAGCACAAATGGGCACAAACTTAGCACTAACCAAGCATGATGGAATTTTTATTTGTGCTGATTGTCGGGAAGACATCTTTACAAAGCCTCATAGGAACTGGGAGATCGGTGGGAGAAAGCTCTCAAATGTTAGATAGTTTGAGGGACTAAATAGTTCACTGTCCTCGAAGCCACTGCCGAAAAATGTGAGTGCTCTAAATCTGTAATTATAATAGTGTCTTCCTTATTAAGATTTTGTAATGAAAATTATATTTTATTGGGTTAGGGAGTTTTTTTTTTGTTTCATTAGTGTTTTGCAATAGTTGATCTTGCACAATAAAATCAGATATTCATCCTAATAATTAATCTTATACAGTAAAAACAAATAGTTTTTGTGCTTATTTATGCATTCATTTACTTTGTATGTGTTTTATTATGCATTTATACAATGGTGACATTTCCTGGATGTCACATGCCTCTCATAGTGCCACCGTTACCGCAGAATTCTGCTAATTTTTTTGCCTGCTATAAATAATTTCAGCAGGTGATTTCAAACCAAATCACTATCTCACAAGATCACTATCTCAATTTTTATTTTGTGTAGAGCACTTAATAGCTGACCCAATCTCTGCCCCTTCCTTGCACATGGGGATTGTCAACCAAATGCAAATAATTACACATTGATGCAGGATTAAGGATTTTTTTATGCAGCTTGAAAATGGACCAATCAGATTAAGTTGAGGTGAGATTTGACTGCGCCATTTTCAAGCTCCATAAATCTTTCTATATTCCTTCCTATACCATGTCAGAGCAGGGCTAACATTGCAATCCGTATTGACACACACACACTCGCACGCACGCACGCACGCACACACACTATGTTTCATAAGTAGTGAAGGCAAAGTCTCCTTCCTGTAACCTGGTAGCTGTTTCACCCAGTTGCTAGGACAGTGTCTGATTTGTCTTTTGCTAGTTCCTATATACTAACATTGCCTATCGTCAGTGAATAGAAGTTAGGATTTCTGTGAATGAGCAGAGCTTATGCATTCCTAACAGTTGGGTAAAAGTCTTAATAGTTCGGAGGAGGCCTCACCTTCCCTATCTAAAAGCATAGTACCCGGGTAAAGGGGAGTGGTAAGAGCTGCAGAGCATTACTGAAAAAGTCAGCACTAGCTGTTTTTTAATGACTTTGGTTGGTGGCAACTTAGAGATTAACCACTTCAGCCTGTGGGTCTTTTTACCTTAAGAACGGAAGCAATTTTCCCCATACATTCACCAACAACTTTATCACTACTCATCACACCAAAATTAACTATAAATATAGTTATAAATATAATATTTGAAATAATGGTGTATCAATAATCACAAGCCCTTTATTGACAAAATAATAGTAATATACCCTAATTGCATACATATAACAAATGCTCAGACCCAAAAGGTAACTAGTTATTTGTTCACTTTTTTTCTTAATTTTTTTTTGTAGCGATGGGGAGGGTGGGGGTTAATTAGGTTTTATTTAAATATGTAATGTCTTTATTTTATTTATTTTGTTTTACTTTTAGGCCATTAGGTGGCAATAAGCACTATCCTGGTTATTGCCAGGAGGTGCTCAATCTTTTTTTTTTTTTTTACAACATCTTACTTTTAGTTATGAATCAACATGCCTGGTGATTGAATTGGGGCTTCGATTGGCTCAGGGGAACACTCGTTCCCCTTCTCCAATCAATCCCCTGTAATAGCCATCGGGAATGAGCTGCGTGCGATGGACTAATATATCCGTCCAGATTGCCATGAAGCAGCTCCTGCTAAACAGATATATTAGTCCAGTTGTCTTTATGTGATTAAAAGTAGCAATTGCTTTTTCTTTTTTTTTGGTTGGGAGGTTTGACACAGGGGTTCATCAGGTCTTTTCACAATACAGAATAGTATGCCTGCAAAACTTTATTTACTCACACTTTGTCCATATATTTGAAACCTGAAACTAGCAAATCCCTAAACATCCCCATTACTGATAAAGAAATAACTAAAATATCACAAAACCTAAAGTGAAACTAAGCTCTGAGAACTTCCTGTCTACTCTACAAGACTAGCCACAGCATGATAACCTTTGTGAACAAAAAAAAAATATTACATTACATGGAAGTCCTAAAAAAAATTGAAGTTTTACTAGGTTTCACTTTTGCAGAATCTAGGATAAAGACAAGAAATAGAGCGCACTACCAGTGGTAGGAAAGGCAGTGATGCCTGGAGTAATCTCACCTTAGAATGTTGCTGGCAAACCTGTACAGGTTTGTCCAGTGGCTGCACATGTGTCCCTCTGGCTGGGGACCAGCCTTGGCAGTGTCCAGATTCTGCCCCATAGGAAGGCGGGGTGTAAATCTGCAGTTGTGTCTTTGCAGGTCACTGGATGGTGTGTGTGCAAGTTCTGCACTATGTGGCCACACCACAGACTATGGCAGGTTGCACTATTGAAAAATGTTATGCAGTAATGGGGATGTCCAAAGCTCCCTGTTGCGCTGCGTGACTGTATAAACAGCTCACAGCAGGCAATTGGGAGTAGTGATTAACACTTGCCAATGTAGCAGTGCATGTAAGAAAGGATATGGTGGCTGCCATGTTGTATAACAAGGTAACAAGCTTGTTCCACATTCCAAACTTGTATTATTATCTTTGTATTTATTTTTTACATAGCTTTCCTACACAATGTGAGAGTTATTCAAAAACAGTAGAGTCCCGATTAACTCAACAAACGAGCCGTCTCAACCAACCAGCACAAATCAGTGACAGGCTCGGTCTTAATATGGACGAATGGGGGGGAAGGGTCATGGGAATCTGCCCCCCCTATTCGGTCGTACGGCGGTGGCCATGTTTCTGAAGACTGCCAAAGCTCTTTGGAAACCCCCACCTGCATGGCCGTGGTCGCACCCAACTTGGCAGCCACCAATCAGGCCAAAGCTGGGGGTAGGTCATGGCCATGAAGGCGGGCATGGCTCGAGATTTTCAAGGCATGGGACAAATTATCAGCTCCTCTCCCAGCCTGACTTAAGGTGCTCATATATCTAGGTATGTATGGGGCAGATCGACCAAGAGACAGATCTCTCTCTGATCTAATTTGATCAGAGAGAATTCAATGGCTCCCCATACACCATAGGCCGATTTCTGATCAGTTTCAGCATGAAATCTATCAGGTATCAGTTAATGTGTCCACCCACCTGGTTTACATTCAATTCTCACCTGTTCCAGCTGCTGCTGCTGTACAGCTGCTCCCAGTCTTGTCTTGTCTGCTGCTTCCCCATGAGTACACCCCATGATTTCCATGTATAGCACTGGCAGCAGAGAAGCAGTGAAGAACAGGAACAGCTAGACAGACGCAGCAGCTGGAGCAGTTGAGCTGTAAATGTATGGGTACCTGGGGGGGGGGGGGGACACTAACATTTGGGGGGACAGTGGCCTGGGGCTCCATCGCGTTTGTTGGTTGCCACGGTATTGCACTCCATTACCTCCACACACCCGATCAACCACGTCAGTCCATGAATTCACAGCATGTTCGATCAATACATTTGACCAATTTCTGCCCAAAATCAGCCAAAATCCTTGATCTTTGCTTGTTGCCGCACCTACTTGATAAAATTATATATATATACTAGCTGATGTCTTGGCGTTGCCCGGGTATGTATTTGGCTGGTGTTGGCTCTGTCCACTTTTTCTAACCCCTAACACACATTTACTCAATGACCTAGTTTGTGAGCTTAGCGGTCTTTGGCATCAATAATTCGCATTGAAATGAAACAAATCTGAAAAGGGGCTCTGTCCCCTTTTCTGAATTAGACCCCAGTCACCCAATGACCAACTGTTCCAGGTTTGAGGCTTGTGCCAGTAACAGTGCAAGAATGAAATATCCCCCTTGAAAAGCAATAGGTGAATTTTGATCAGCTTTTTTGGTTATGGGGATAAAAAGTATCTTATATGTTGTTCCAGGTAATTTGTTGCGTGATTGAGTAACAAACATCCAAACTTTCACATTTATAATATTAGTGAAATATATACAGTGGTTTGCAACAGTATTCGGCCCCCTTGAAGTTTGCCACATTTTGTCACATTACTGCCACAAACATGCATCAATTTTATTGGAATTCCATGTGAAAGACCAATACAAAGTGGTGTACATGTGAGAGGTGGATCGAAAATCATACATTATTCCAAACATTTTTTGCAAATAAATAACTGCAAAGTGGGGTGTGCGTAATTTTTTGGCCCCCTGAGTCAATACTTTGTAGAACCACCTTTTGCTGCAATTACAGCTGCCAGTCTTTTAGGGTATGTCTCTACCAGCTTTGTACATCTAGAGACTGAAATCCTTGCCCATTCTTCTTTTCAAAACAGCTCCAGCTCAGTCAGATTAGATGGACAGCGTTTGTGAACAGCAGTTTTCAGATCTTGCCACAGATTCTCGATTGGATTTAGATCTGGACTTTGACTGGGCTATTCTAACACATAGATATGTTTTGTTTTAAACCATTCCATTGTTGCCCTGGCATTATGTTTAGGGTCATTGTCCTGCTGGAAGGTGAACCTCCGCCCCAGTTTCAAGTCTTTTGCAGTCTCTAAGAGGTTTTCTTCCAAGTTTGCCCTGTATTTGGCTCCATCCATCTTCCCATCAACTCTGACCAGCTTCCCTGTACCTGCTGAAGAGATGCACCCCCCAAGCATGATGCTGCCACCACCATATTTGACAGTGGGGATGGTGTGTTCAGAGTGATGTGCAGTGTTAGTTTTCTGCCACACATAGCGTTTTGCATTTTGGCCAAAAAGTTCCATTTTGCTCTCATCTGACCAGAGCACCTTCTTCCACATGGTTGCTGTGTCCCCCACATGGCTTGTGGCAAACTGCAAACAGGACTTCTTATGCTTTCTGTTAACAATGCCTTTCTTCTTGCCACTCTTCCATAAAGGCCAACTTTGTACAGTGCATGACTAATAGTTGTCCTATGGACAGAGTCTCCCACCTGAGCTTTAGATCTCTGCAGCTCGTCCAGAGTCACCATGGGCCTCTTGACTGCATTTCTGATCAGCGCTCTCCTTGTTCGGCCTGTGAGTTTAGGTGGATGGCCTTGTCTTGGTAGGTGTACAGTTGTGCCATACTCCTTCCATTTCTGAATGATCGCTTGAACAGTGCTCCGTGGGATGTTCAAGGCTTTGGAAATCTTTTTGTAGCCTAAGCCTGTGTAGCAGGTAGAAAGAGGGGGGATCTATTTATTTTTATTTTTATATTATTACCTGGTCAGCAGCTTTAAATAGAGGCGCTGCTGACACAGGTTTGTTAAGTAAGGGCATTTTTCCCTTAGTTGTAATGTGTAATGTGTGGGTAGGCAGAGCTGATGGCTGAGGGAAGGTTGCTAAGCAACCAGACACACAAGCAGGGGAGCCGTTAGGAAAGATATAACAGCTTTCTGAGGGGTTGAGTGGGCAGTTGGAGCGGACAGGAGAAGGGGAAAGATGCAGCAGGCACAGCTTAGGAGAAGCAGGCCAGACACTGCATCAGACGACATTTTGGGAAGAAAATAATGCGCTTAGATGATTCTTCCATCCTCCACAGACAGCCATCAGTCCTGTAAAGCTGACAAGGAGTGGGAAAGCCAGGAGAGAGATTTCAGACAGAGGAAAGAGAGCCAGACAGATGATAGCCAGTGATTCTTGACACTGAAGTGCTGGAAAAGAAATCGTTCAAGATGACACGTATGAAATATGATCAATGTGTTGACAAATCAACATGTCACAAGAAAGATTTGTAAACATTTTTAATTACAGTAAATTTGGCTCTGGTAATATCCCCCACTTCTGAAGCGTAGTGTTAGGAGGCTGAGAATTCAGAATTATCCTCCCTACTGTGATGAATATAATCTCACTTGTATTTTATTTTGATTTTTATAAGTGGCCTTAATGGTTGCTGTAATGGGAAAACAGTTGTGTTATGGAAGGCAGAAACTGCATATTACCCATATACTAGGCCTGAGACTAAGATAGTGAGATTGAGAGGAAAATGAATCTGCTTAAGGAAATGAGCTACTGTCCTGTCCGCTAGAGGCTTATCTTAACCTTTTATAGCTTACTGACTTTACCAAAGTAATAAATGCAAGAAGCCATTTTGTTTTGGTTATTTTATGTGTGGTGCACAAGATAGTGCGAAGTTATATTGGAAGAAATACTTACCTATGGGAAGAGTGGTCCGACTAGATTCCTGTAAAAGAAAGGAGAAATGATTAATATGTCCATTTACCAGTAGTGTTAAAAGATTTAGAAGAAGTACCTGTTAATAGACTGTTTTTCTGGCAATAGACTGGTCCTGCAAAAGAACAGAAGAGATTACATACAGGAGCGGCAGAAGCTGAGATTTATAAAGAAACTGTTGTGTTTTTATTTTTCTGCTGTTTTTTGGGCAAGCATATTGAGTAGTTTTGCTCATAGGAACAAGTGACGGAGTTATTTTCTTATTATTTAATTCTAGTAACCTTATTAATTTACTAAGAATTTAGTAATTCACTAACCAATTTTATTTCTTTTATTATTTATTATTCACTTATTAACCAACCAATTTATTAACTTCTAAACATCTAACTTATACATTTATTATTCTGGCTTTTCCTAAGAAACGGCTGAACTATTGAATAAGAAAAATAGCCAGAATAATTGATCAGACTGAGAACAAAAAAAACAAGAGTACTCTATTTACTATTGAGTTATCAAAGATTTTGCTGATCAGCAAACTTAGAGGTTAAAGTACTATATAATGGTTTTGTCAGTGAAGCATTAAACTGAAATTACTTTAGTACTCAGGGTTTAGGAAATCCAAATAAGGTCCATTTTTCATTAAAGTGGGTGGGAACGCTGAGAAAATACTTACCGGGTGGGAAGGTTATGTGTTATTGTTAACCAGTTGTTTTCCTCCTAGCTTCCGGAAGTGTTCTATAGAAAGAAGACCAGAAGATAATAAGAAGACCGTGATATTAGAGATTGTGTTGTTTGTAATTCTCATTGGTTACATGGAGTAGAAAATGTATTTTTATCTTTTATTTTGAATAAAACTTTTGAATTTTACAACCTGCATTGGTGTTTGTGGAGTTCTCCTTCAGTTGGCGGTTTGAAACCGTTTACACCTGCTTTAAATTTCTTAATAACTTAATCCCTGACCTGTCTTGTGTGTTCTTTGGACTTCACGGCATTGTTGCTCCCAATATTCTCTTAGACAACCTCTGAGGCCCTCACAGAGCAGCTGTATTTGTACTGACATTAGATTACACACAGGTGCTCTTTATTTCGTCATTAGCACTCATCAGGCAATGTCTATAGGCAACTGACTGACTATGACAAAATGTGGAAAACTTCAAGGATGCCGAATACTTTTGCAACCCACTGTATACACACACACACACACACACACACACATATATATATATATCAGCTTTTATTTACATTTGAGCAAAAAGTGTCCAGTCCAAAATTAGTCATACCCCTCTCAATAATCAATACAAAAGCCTTTATTGGCTTTTGCCGCAATCAAACAATTCCTATAATTGCAGGCCAGCTTTTTGCATGTCCCCACAGGTATTTTTGCCCATTCATCTTTTGCAATGAGCTCCAAATATTTCAGGTTGGAGGGTCTTCTTGCCATCACCCTGATCTCTAGCTCTGCCTCTTTCCACAGATTCTCAATTGGATTCAAGTCAGTGGCTGGGCCTCTCCAAAACGTTAATGTTGTTGTCTGATAAACATTTCATCACCACGTTTGCTGTGCGTTTCGGGTCATTGTCAAGCTGAAATGTCCACTGGTGCCCAAGGCCAAGTTTCTCTGCTGACTGCCGAATGTTCTCATTGAGAATTCTCATGTATTGCTCTTTTTTCATGGTGCCGTTTTCTGTGATTAGGTTCCCTGGTGAGGAAGGTTAGGTTAGGTTCCCTGGTGAGGAGGGTTAGGTTAGGTTTCCTGGTGAGGAAATGTGTTCTTTGCATTGTGCTTGTGTTGTAGTATGGGAATTATGCAATGCACATGCACAGAATTAGTTAGCTTCAAGTGCACACATTTTCCCATGTTAAAAAACATTTAATCACTGCTACCGACTCGAGTAACACACTCAGTTCTAACGTGTGAAGGAGAATCTAGCGAATGTTCTAATTGCAGGCAATTCACTTCGGACCAAACAAATAGTCTAATTATTATTATTGTAAGTGCATACATAAAGGTGTGATATTGTTACCGGGATAGTTTAGATTATTACAACCAACACCCTCTGTAACTTGTTTTAGCTCAGAATGTGATCGTATAACAAATAAAAAAAATAGAAAATTGTGTGCTGGTGCTGAAGTCTTTGGGCACTTCCATACAGTGAACATTTAAAACAGGGGTGAAGGTGCCCAATGCATAAAAAAATGATCTCAAACAGAGAAGTAATTATACCTCTCTTGAAGAATTTGGACCACTTTATAGAAAAAATGTATTTTATTTGAGCACATTAAACTGACAATGCGTTTTGCTGGTGCTTGCCTACTTCCTCGGGTAAGTGAAAAAACAGGTGCCTTAACTGCTATGGCTGTGTAGCAATGTAGTTTAGAATTTGCTTTTCTGAATCTTACACGATTCTGCACCATTGGGCTTCTGGAGTCCTTTTGTTTTTCAGATGATAAAGTCCTGGCACAGTGGTTTGCAGGAGAATCGCGTGTGCCCATGATCGCGCATCCCAGCTTGGATCGCCGCTGGGAGACTGTTAGATGGCGAAACCGCCGTCTTTTAACAGGGTACAGCGCTGGGATCTATGGCAGCGCTGTACAGGGGACAGCCGTGTGACACTGGGTGGCACAAAAGTGATCCGCTGTCATAGCCTGAAGCCTATGGCAGCCGATCACGCTGATTGGCTGGCTGTAGGAGGGGGGGGATGGCAAAATAAAAAAAAAATAGTAAAAAAATTACAAAATAAAATAAAAAATATTTATTAAAAAAAAATTAAACATCTGGGGAGTAATCAGACCCCACCAATAGAGAACTCTGTTGGTGAGGAGAAAAGTAAGGGGGGGGGGGGGGGGGGGGGGGGGGGAGGAATCACTTATGTGCTGAGTTGTACGGCCCTTAAGGCTGCAGTGGCCCTTTTTGTGATAAATAGCCTGCTCTTTAGGGGGGGGGGGGGGGGGGTTATAAGCATGTGCTCCTCAAGAGGTTAAAAACACTTAAAAAAAAAAATCACACATAGCATTACATTAGTGAGAGATTTTCAAATCACTGGCACTTAGAAAAAGCACTTGAAGTGTAAACCAACCCTTAAGAAGGGTTAAAGTGTAATTGAACTAGAGCTTGGGTGTAAAAACACATATTTACCTAAGAAATGATTATCTTAAAGAGACTCTGAAGCGAGAATAAATCTCGCTTCAGAGCTCATAGTTAGCAGGGGCATGTGTGCCCCTGCTAAACCGCCGCATACGTGCCGCTAAACGGGGGTCGCTTCACCCCCAAACCCCCCCACTGCGACACTTGGTCGCAGGCTTGGTCGCTCCTGGAGGCAGGGCTAACGGCTGCAGCCCTGCCTCCAGTCGCGTCTGTCAGCGGCGCATCGCCGCCTCTCCCCCGCCCCTCTCAGTGAAGGAAGATTGAGAGGGGCGGGGGAGAGGCGGAGATACGCGCTGACAGACGCGCGTGGGGCAGGGCTGCGGCAGTTAGCCCTGCCCCAACCAGGAAGCGCTCCCCCGCATTACGGAGGGGATTTGGGGGGGACAGGGACCCTCGTTAAGCCGTGGGATATCGGCGGTTTAGCAGGGGCACACGTGCCCCTGTATATATGAGGTCTGAAGCGAGATTTATTCTCGCTTCAGACTCTCTTTAAATATTATTTAGTATTTATATAGCGTCAACATCTTCCGCAGCGCTGCACAGAGCCTATATATTGTCTTGTCACTAACTGTCCCTCAGAGGACCTCACAATCTAATGAGAAGCCCCACCGCAAGCACTGTCACCGTGCCTGCATCACTCTTCCCTCTAAGGTCCTGGAATGCAGAGCGGCAGCGGAGCAATCTGATCCCACACTGAGCCCAGCTGGTATTGAGTGCTGAGATGATGTGGAGTGATACACACTCCAACCGCATCATCCAGAACTACATTTACTAGTCGGCTTGGTCGGGAGTGGGAGATTTGTATTGTAACCGTATCTGCTGCACTACAGACTGGAGATCGGAACTGGAGATCGGGACTGGACTGTCCTTTTGACCTATACATTTTATCCCACTATTGGCACCTCGGTACCCCATTTACTGTAGTCGGCCCTTCACCATGTAGTCTGAAAAAAGTGGCCCTGCATTACCATGAAGTTGGACATCACTGATCTACATCAATCCTTCAGATTTTAAGCCTCTGGCAGGGCCCTCCCTCTAGTGTGTTTCCACTACAAAGGACTGAAGCAGAGTATTTTAACCAAATACATTGAACTACTGTTACCAAATACATTTGCATGATCTTGTTTTGTGTTGTTGTGAGTTCCTTGATGTCCTACCTTGTATGTAAACCCCATGTATTTATTGTGCAGCGCTGCATAATATGTTGGAGCTCTATAAAAACAATAACATAACTCATACAGACAGGCTGTAAAATCACACTCACATCACACCCCTGTTCCTTCTCACATTCCTTGCTCCAGTCAACCAGTGTCAATGTTTGTATAGGTGTAGATTACACACTTTGTAGCAAGCTACTGTTACAACTAACTAGCGGTAACACCTAATGAAGTTGCGTAAACCAACTAAAATGTTTTAGTGCTCAATAAATACTTCAAATGAGGTCAAATAGTTTCTCATACATAATTTATTAGAAACGGTTTACTGGTTTTTATTACAGTTAGGAATGTGAGCTACCGTAGGATGCAATAAAAGTCCAGCAACCTAAAGATAGAAATACATCTAGCGATGATGGGCAGCTTAAGAGACAGGTCTAGTTCTCATCAAATCTTATCTGTCAGCTGCCTATACACCGCAGGCCAATTCCAGATCCATTGCGGGATTCAGCCTAGTGACACAACCTTGTCGCTCTCCCCTTAATGTAATATGTGTCCCACCCCCTCAGTGCCCCTGTGTGAATACGGGCACCGTAGGGAATATTACATGGGGGTTCCGTCACGTTCATCTCAATGTCACAAGCCGCTACCACTGAACGCCTGATCGAGGATGCCAGCCCAAACATCTTGCCGCATGTCTGACAGTTACATGCGACCAATTTCAGCTCAAAATTGGTTGCATCATTGATTGGGAATGCTCTTGGCAGCACCGATTGTAATCCAATTTGATTATAATAACCAAATCAGATGGTCGATTGGCCACCAAGTCCTTTGATATATGGCAACCTTAAAGCAGTCCTAAATGTCCGCTCTAAAAGATACGCAACAGCATAATAACATTTAACCTCCTTGGCGGTTATCCTGAGCTAGGGACGGGGTGGAAAACCACAGCTAAGAGCGGTAATCCTGACCTCTGCTCGAGGTAGCTGCCGGAGGCTCTATGCAGAGCAATGGCGCACCGGGAGCATTTCTACATACCTCCCAGGGATCCTGACGTCGGCCGGCATTCTTCTTCCTCTCCTCCAGGGCTCTGCTTCCTGCTGGTGAGATTGCCGGCTGACGTCATGACGACAGCTGGCAATCTCACTTTAGAGTTGCAGTGCCACCCGGAGGATGGAGGCATAACTGCAGCGCTGGAGCCAGGGAGGCGAGTGGTTACTGGAACAGCTGCAGATCTCGCTGGCAGCATGATTTTTTCCAGGTTTTAGGGTCTGAAAGGATGCAAAAAAATTGCACTGCTTTTAGACCCTAAAATCCAGAAAGAATCATAACGCCAAGGGGGTTAAACAAAAACATTTCTTTGTTACGGCTGAAACAAACCCTGCACTGTTTCTACTTCCTGCTTTCATGGAGGCAGACATATTGTTAATATCCTGTGCTTCCAAATTGGCTTATCTGCCATCTCTGCCACAGCACTCATGTGAAACAGGCGAGAGATCACATTACAACTTGTGATTATGCACAGATTAGGGGAAATTAGACAGGCTAAACCCTCTAAATAAATACAGGGTACCTTTATATCTGTTTCCTTCTGTCCTGTGGAAGAGTTCAGGTCCCCTTTAAGACAGATCATTTTCTCTACCTGCCAATAGAGATGGCCCAAATGGTTCGCCGGCGAACAGTTTCCAAGGAACATCAGCTGTTCGCGGGCGCTGCGGGTAGCGAACAGATAGGGCTGTTCAATCTGACCCCTATGCCTCGTCATTGGACTAAACTTTGACCCCCTACATCATAGTCAGCAGACACATGGCAGCCAATCAGACTACACTCACCCACGGACTCCCCCCCCCCCCCCTATAAAAACGCAGCAGCGCTTGCCTTGTTCTCAGTCTGGTGCTGCTGCTGTAGTGAGTGGAAGGGAGAGACATTGCTGTAGAGACGGGGTCGGTAACTAGGCGCTTCTGTTTATTGCTGAAAGCACCCTAGATCAAAAGTGAGTGTGTGTGTGTGTGTGTGTGTGTGTGTGTGTGTGTGTGCTTGCGCGCGCGCGCGTGTGTGTGTGTGTGTGTGTGTAGGAGTTACTCACACGTTTGTAGTGACTTTACTGATCCACAACCATTATTGTTACAAGATGAAGGTGCTAAGGATGTTACACCAACACCATAACATATGTCTGAGTTAGGCATCACTGCACATATGGACGTAAGGTGTGAGGATGATGATGAACTACCTGTGGTTGGTGCAGTTTTGGAAGTGTCTGATACAAGCAAAGCTATGGATGATGATGATGTGTGCAATGTGCAGGGATGTCACGTGGAGCCCGGAAAACAAGACGAACAGGGGGGACAGTTCAGAGGGGGAGACAGAGATGAGGAGGAGATGAGTTGATGTAAGCAGCAGGGGGAGCTCGTCACAAACAGCTTGTAGCAGTGTCCGACAACATGTATTGCCACCTAGGGTAAGCCAGCCAACACACCCTTCAACACCAGTTGCTACTGTCACCACCAAAATGCCATCATCCCAGAGCTCACCAGTGTGGCATTTTTTTGTGTCTCTGCCTCAGATTACAGCGATGCCATCAGTAATCTCTGCCACCAAAAACTGAGTTGTGGAAAAAGCAACACCCAATTAGGGACAAGTGCCTTATGAAGGCACTTAATGTCCCATCATAAACATCAATGGGATGAGCACATGCGGAAAAAGCAGCACACAAACGCAAAGTCACTCTCCGCCTCCTCTTCCTCCTCCGGGTGCAGCATCCTGAGCTATACCAGCCCGCATAATCCATGGTATGGGGGGGGGGGGGGGGGCTCCAGGAGAGAGGGGCAGCCAAGCGGTGACCATCCCTACTAGAGAGAGAGAGAGAGAGAGAGAGAGATATGAATCTACCTGGCTATCTGGGGTTCTCTTTGGACAACTGTTGAACACAAAATACAAGGCCATGTCTTTCTACATATCTGTAAGCAGTGGCTGCATGGTGTGATGGTTAAGGGCGCTGCCTCTGACACAGGAGACCAGAGTTTGAATCTTGTCTCTGTCTGTTCAGTAAGCCAGCACCTATTCAGTAGGAGACCTTAGGCAAGTCTTCCTAACGCTGCTATCTTGTCTAATTTTTCTCTTGGATTGAGCATAAATGGTAAATGCTAGGCCAGTTTCAGTTAGTACTGTTGTGGTACAGCGGTTAAGGTACTTGCCCACCACAAAGTGAGATCTGGGTTCAATTCTCAGCTATGGTATGTAAACTGGCTTTTGAAATAATATAATTCTCTGGCAGATGAGACCCTCCTCCCTCTGGTAGGAGGGTGGAGGGAGTCCTAAAATAGGGATCTGTGTGAAACCTAGATGTTAGCCTGGGACATTTGATATGTATTTCACTCAATCAGGTGTGCCTCCAGGTATTAGAGCCTTCGAAACAGGTTTTCTATCATTTTTCTAGGCGTTAGAATTTTTTCTATTTTTCAAAGTTCGCCTCAGCATTGAAGTCTATTGCGGTTCGCAAACTTTTTCGCGAACTGAACCTTTCGCGGAGGTTCGATAACCGAAAATCGGAGGTTTGCGACATCTCTATTGTTGTGTCATTGAACTACCTCAGCCCGACCGTATGGGCTGGAAAACCGCCATCGCCTGCACTCTCGCCAACGTGTATACGAGCACGGCCATTACTACACAAACATTGCCGCTGAGAGGACTGACATTTTATGTCCTGAGAGTGTCAACTAATGACAACCCTATGCGGCTGTTTGCGGCGGTGCATTAAACAGTCAGTTTGATGTGTCAGTGTGAAGCAGTACACTACTTACACTACCTGATTGATATATATACACACGCAAGATGTTTTAAAGCATTTTATGCCTCCAATTTAGCATTGCAATGTGATTTCTGCCCTTTAGTGATTGTAACCTTACTCTACGTCAAATACGTAATTTTCTGAGGGACTTTTGTTGTGTATCCCACTCCGGCATGCCCCCCTCCAGGTTTTAGACCCCTTGAAACAACTTTTCCATCACTTTTGTGGCTAGAAATAGTCCCTGTATGTTTTAAAATTCGCCTGCCCATTGAAGTCTATGGTGGTTCACCTGGTTCGCGCAAACTTGAACTTTTGCTGAAGTTCACATTCGCACTTCGCGAACCCAAAATCTGAAGTTTGAGCCATCTCTCCCTGCCGACACAGTGATGGTCTTACAAGCAACTCAATTTTTTTGAGTATAACAACTTGTAACATAAATTTGCGTCACCAGCTAATGGATGTAGCAACGGTTCCATTGTAAGCAAAAGTCTAATTACTGTATGCTCTACTGTATGCGTTGCATCGCACTGTAATGTGGGATATGACTTTTCAACACCATTGGTGTGCGATTTTATTTTTCAGGATGACCACTGCAACGGGTATAGTGAGAAAGTACCCTAAAAGATCAGAATTTAGTGTGAGTTTAGAAGCAAGGTTACTAGCTTCCATCTGCTGCAGCGGCCATTATGCTGCCTTCGCTCTTCCACTAAAAGTTGTTGCCAAGTCTATGGTGACTTTACGCTTTTACGCACCATGGCAGCATGTTAAATTGGAAACTGGAAGACTAACACCACCTCCACCCAGAGAAAAGTTCAGCAGCGACCATTCTTCCTCTGCCAAATGAAGAAGTTTGAAATGGTCCAGGAACTGCAGACAAGTTTCCCCACTGCCACCGTTCAATCTGTCCTCTATTCCTCCATCCTGGTCTGGTACACCAACTCCTCCACCAGGGACAAATACAAACTACACAGGGTCATCAGGTCAGCCGAGAAGATCATTGGGAGACCTGTCCCCTTTCTTGACCTCCTTCAAAACTCAAAACTGCGCTCCAGAGCTTTGAGGATTGCCATCGACCCCTCACACCCTGGCCTCCGCTTCTTCAGTTGGCTGCCATTAGGCTGCATGTTTTGCGCTATCTCCACCAGAACTTCAAGGCACAGGGACTCCTTTTTTCCGCTTTGCTGTCAACCTGTTGAACTCCCTCCATGCCCTCCCACCTCCAGCGCCAACCCCCCTCACTTTCTCCCCACCAAAGCTGCAGCCGACAGACTGTTAGACGGTCTAGTGAAATTTAGTTGTTTTTGTAATGCATCTTGTTTTCACTGCCGTTTGTTGTTAATCGTGCTTTGTGGCATTACCTATCTATATGCCTACTTCATTCTGAGCTATTGCAGTGCCAAACCCAATGTCGGGCACAACATTGGTAAATAAGAATGATTCTGAATCTGAAACACAAATATGTCCTAACTGCTTTAACCTAATACCATCCTACAGTGCCCCTTAGGGGCTCCCCGCCTCTATAATTTATAAATAGTCTACCACTCCTTACAATGTAACATCTTCCCTCATTTCACATTCCTTTATTAGAGTTCGGCTACATATTTCATATGACTGCCCAAACTGAAAACTGAACCAATATTTGTAAATCAATTATGCAGCCAAATAACCAACACCCCCTCTCAGAAAGAAAAACAAAATATACAGATAGTCAACAGATTAAAATGTCTTTACTAGGGGGTAGGGCAGAGTTATCGTGGACACATGGCATGGCGGCCCCCATCCACAGGCATGGCGACCCCGGTGATGAAGGAAGCAGCGTCTGATGCCAGGAAAGCAATGGTTTTGGCCACTTCATCCACATTGCCGGGACGTCCCAGAGCATGGGTCTCCTTGCAGTGCTCCAGGAACTGGAAGAGGAGAGAATAGAGCTAAACCAACAATGATGAGATAACACACTATGGCCTCAATTCACTAAGCTTATCTCCTGTCTTTAATAACTCTTCTAGAGCTGTTACCATGGTGATAAGGCATGTAGTATTCAGGAAACATTTTACCTCAGGCAAGCCTAAAGTTAACTCTTCTGTCTTTAAATTAACTCTCCAATACTTAAAATAACTCCAGAGTTAAAGACAGGCTGTTAATTAACTGCGTGTGAAAATAACTACAGCGGAGGTAAATTAACTACAGAGGAGGTAAATTAACTACAGAGGAGGTAAATTAACTACAGGAGAGGTAACTTAAGGAATGAAGAGGTAAGATAACTCTCTCACGTGTGGAGGTAAGTTTTCTCTTGCTTTATTATCTCTAGCATGATCTTAGTGAATTGAGGCCAAAGTTTCACGAAATACAAAAAGGGGGCACAGCCCTGAAGCTCAAAAAACTTCACGCAGATTTTGCAAAAAAAAAAAAAAAATTAAGAAGATACTTGCTACATAAATTCATAGCCTCCTTATGCTGGGTACACACTATGCGTTTTTTCGGTCGACTTTCCATCCGAACAATTTCCAATTCGATTCTGTTATCTTTTCTTATTTATTTCCATTCACTTCTATGAAAAATCGATCAGAAAAACGATCGACAACAAGATCGGACATGTCGGAAATGATCTATCTAACCATCTAACACAACATTGTATGGTGTGTACCTAACATTAGAAACCTCCAGCAGTATCAAGGCTCCTTTCTAATCAGTCTGAAGCCAAAATAAGCCATCAGTAGTAAGGTGTGGATTCCCCTGACAGAGCAATCAGTTTTTTCCATCAACATTTTTGGATCCATTTAATTCATCTTAATCTTTAGACCGTAAACTCGCAAGGGCAGGGCTCTCTCCCCTTTTGTGTCTAGGAAATCATTATACATTTTATTCATCATGTTACGTTTATCACTGTCATTACCAATTCTGAATCTTGGATTCTGTATAGTTTTTGTATTTTGTCACCAACTATGTATTTTGTATATTGGTGTACACCATTATTGTATTATAATGTACCCCATGTTCGTTTCTTACTTTGTACTGCGCCACAGAATATGTTGGCGCTTTATAAATCAATAATGATAAAAAATATGATTGCATTGGTTGGTTAGTAGATTTTCTGTCCATTAGTGGTCGCAAATGATCATTTCCGGTCGTTTATACGAAGAATCGTTGATAAACAAACATTCAGCAAATTGTATAGTTACTGGCCACGTTTAGACTGGTGTTCTTTTGAAAGCATTTAATCTTACCCATCATGGCATAATTTACAATCTCTCTCCTCCCTGCTGCCTTGAGCACTAGCATGAATACATGGGAGTGAGGAGAGAAATGGAGACCAAGGAAACCAGCAGACACTGCAATTTGTGCCATGACATGTAAATCTAAACACTCCGCCAGGTGCTTCTCTGCACCACTCTACATGGGGTCTCAGGCAATAGTGGGAGGAGGGGGCGTTTGTGAGAATATATGGGTGGGAAAGAAGAGGTAGAAGTTTTATAAGTACTCTAGGTCCAGTTAATTCATTCACAGACCAGTAACCTTCTGTGAGTGACCCACCTCTTGGTATTTTTCTTCGCTCATACCAGCCCTTTTATGGACCTCTGTGATGATCACCCCTGGGCTGCAAGTGGAAAAAAAATGTCATGAACTAGAATACTCCAAGAAATACACATTTGTATTGGTGACTCAAAAGTTACTTGTAGGCTTGGCCAAGGCAATCTCTTCTAACTGCCGCCCCACCCTGTTTGAATTTAACACTGAGCAGGAGACAGAAGCCATTCTTACAGGAAGAGGTTGTGTCATGTGACATTTTAAGCTACAGCAGCTCCTATTCTCTTTCATTGCTGGTCACATCATACAATTACTTCCTGTGGGAATATCAGTGTGCAAACTCAGCATCAGTCAGCTTGGCAGTTCTATTGGCTGCAAAACATGCAGCTCTACAAGAAGCAAAGAGAGATAGGAGGCAAACAAATCTTGTGATGGCTGCAGCTTTTAAAATGATATATATTACAAATGTATATTTATAAATTTATGAAACTGTGGAAGATCCAGGTGGACTGGTGATCTCATTGGCTCCAGTAATATCTGGATAACGCACCTGAAACAAGGATATGGCTAATCCACTGTTTGTTCCCAAACCCACTTCAATCCCCATCCCTAATTGTGCCCATCTCAGGGGTTTCTCCTACAATCCCTACAAAGGCATACATTTTTTTATATGTCTTCTTTACCCAGAAAGTTTACTTATAGCCTATTTACAGGCCAATCTTTCCTAAGGAAGTGAAGTTTGTCTTCACACAACGTGCCAAGCCCAACTGCTCGACCTTGCAGTTTACTGTATTGAATTACTAGTGTATTGCATTTTGTGTGCCTAGGCATCTGTTTTATAGTGTTTACCACAACAGGTTTTGTAACACTGTCTCACACAAAGAGGTCTGCAAAATATTGTTGATCTATGCAATCTTATACATTATGGACCAGACAATTTGGTTCCTTTAAGGATAAAAGTCATTTTGTATTGTGGTTTGTTGATTTTTTTTTTTTACAAGATAATAAAATTGAGATGTTATGCTTGACTGTTATATGATCATTTTATGGGTGGGGCGGGTCTCTGTCCCAGGCACAGCAGCAAGTGGATCGGTAACCCAACTCTTCGAGAACCACATATCTTCTTCCTCCTTTCCATTGCATTGGTAACAGCACCCCTTGTGGTGACATGCATTTATCTCAGAAAGGCGAGTTACTCCTGCTGAGAAGGGGAGGGAAAGAAAACATTTCTTGCTACCTATACTGTGGGAGGAGAGTGGTGGGCAAATACTGGCTGGCTAGTGTACTGGTTAAGGGCTCTGCCTCTGACACAGGAGACCAGGGTTCGAATCTCGGCTCTCCTGTTCAGTAACTTAACACCTCTTCAGTAGGAGACCTTTGGCAAATCTCCTTAACACTATAGAGCACATCCTAGTGGCTGCAGCTCTGGTGCTTTGAGTCCACCAGGAGAAAAGTGTGATATAAATGTTTTGTGTCTGTCTTTGTCTTCTATACAGAGGGATGGGAGAGGGGGGGGGGACTAACTGGCTACCTATGCAGTAGGAGGGGAGAGGCACCCTGGCTACCTATATGGAATCACAGGTTACCTATACTGTGGGAGGGGAGGGGTTCTCTGGCTGCCTATACAATGGAGAAGGTGGCTCTTTCGCTGCACATACATAAGGGAGGGGGACTCTGTGGCTACCTATATGAGGGGGCTATCTGACTCGCTATATGAGGGGTCGGCTGTCAGGCTACATATGCTGGGAGATGGGGTGGCATCTGCATCTAGCTACTTAATACTGGAGGCTTCTCTGGCTACCTATACTGGGGGGGCTGCATCTGGCTGCCGCATTGCAGTGTACTCGAGTCTATGGGGGGCAATTTTTATATCCTCACCTTGGGAGCTACTGTATGTAGCCTAGAATCTGCCCTGCATATGATTCAGTGGTTAGCACGGTGGCATAGTGGTTAGTTCTCTAACCTTGCAGAGGTGGGTTCCTGGTTCAAATGTCAGCCTTGGCACCATCTGCACAGAGTTTGTATGTTCTCCCCGTGTCTGTGTCTGCTAAATAAATAAATACAATTGAATATGCTAACAATAACCTGTCCCCTGTAAACTCCCATAGACCGCCCTATTTGTCTACTATTTTTGAACGGGAGGAGAGGAAATTTACAAAAGCATACATATTAAAATCTAGGTGAGACCCTATTAGGTCAAACAAAAGAATATGCGGCCAATCCAATCAGACTTCAGTCAGTACCATCTGTTCTCCATGCTTGATCAGGGTCTATGGCTAAACGTATTAGAGGCAGAGGATCAACAGGACAGCCAGGCAATTTGCATTGTTTAAATGGATAAAAATATGTCATCCTCTTATTCGCAGTCATTTCAGGTCCTATTTAATTTTTTGAGGTCCTATCAGATTTAATTACTACAGGTGAAGTCACTGTACTCACCAGACAGCATTGACCCGAACCTGTTTACTGGCCAGTTCTAAAAAGGAAAAGTATACAGAAACATGAGTGTTATTGATAAAGTATGGAATCCTAAAAACAGACCAAATGCAGAACTTGGCATCAAGAGTTGATCATTAAAATGATTTGATTGCTGCATATGGTACTTGTAAAGAGTTTAATACACATCCCAATCAATGGCTTTGCCCAGGTTGGAATTAATGACTTTATTAATCTCTAATTGTATAAAAATACTTTCTGTGGGAGATGGCAAAGGTGGGACCCCAAGTCAGCTCACAGGAACCTGTACTGAAAGCCTGGCAGTATTGCATATGTTCTTCCATTTCCCTAGTGCCAAGCAAGGTGGAATCAACTCTTAGAATGAAAATTAGAAATAACCAGAATGCCAGCACTGGAATTTGGGGACCTTGAGGGCTGGGAGACAAAGGTGTGGAAAGTAAATGGGAAAAGCAACATTATCCTCCAAGGCAAGAGCATTCTGTCGAATGTAGCTGGATTTCTAAAACTGAATTCTAAGTATCAGCCATGAACATGTGACATAAAATAGCTTTTATTCAGCTGCAAAGCAAAATAAACAGCTTTTGAACTTTGCTGCCTAGTCTTATCAGGATTGTGTACACTTATGTTTACTCTTCAGGAGGGCAAGGGCTGAATTCAACTGCTCTGTGGCTGTCTCACCATGCACGAATAATTATCATTTTTTTTTAACCCTTGCAATGTTAAAAATAAAAAGGGACCTCTGACAACAAGTTATTAATAAGACTGGTTCTTTATGTACATATGTCTAGCTCATCATGTCTCATGTCAGTTTGAGTACCATTTAACAAAAGAGGGATTAAGAGACAGAGTACATGAGTGAGGATAGATAGATAGATAGATAGATAGATAGATAGATAGATAGATAGATAGATAGTTTGATACTTTGGGCTTGATTCAGTAAACCGTGCTAAGTGTTAGCACGCCTGTGAAAAGCCCTATATCACGCCTAAAGTTAGTTTAGGCATGATAAATTTACATGTAAAGACTTTGGGCGTGATAACTAGGGTGCTAACTGGGTTAGCACCCTTTACTAAATTCACATCACGCGCAAAGTCCCGTGCGCAAAACTGTGCGCGCGCACCGCAAAAACAGTGCACCCAATGCGCCTATAAGGTCGCATATAACGTCGCACCATGTGACGTTAAAGTCGCACCCAATGCAACATTATAGGCGCATCGGGTGCACCGTTTTCGTCGCACCGCGATGCGACATTTCGCGCAAACCGCGCTGTGCGCACGCAAAGTTTTCAGTGTGGGACTTTGCGTGCGATGTGAATTTAGTAAACGGTGCTAACCCAGTTAGCACCCTAGTTATCACGCCCAAAGTCTTTAGGTGTGCTAACTGGGTTAGCACCGTTTACTGAATCAAGCCCTTTGTTTTCATATTATAAAGCACCAAAGTTCATGTGTTAAACATTTGAGTTTACCCATTTCTAATTTTTTGTTTGCATGTTCGTTTTTTTTCCTGCGAAAGAATGTAATAAATCATTTTCTGTCTTGTCCATTTTTTCTGTCCTGTCCATTTCTCTAACCTAATACAAACATACATCCATATCAATATATGCAACATGGCCATCTTATCAGGCTGGTTTCACACTGTACATTGGCGTTAGAGATGCGGTGCGTTGCGTTGCGCCCACCACACCGCCAAAAACAAGCCTTCAAGGAACACCCAGTTCCTTGCTTGCGGTCACTTCCTACTTCGGGTATGTGGAAGTGCGCAGAAGCATACTGTGAAAATACACATATGCACATGCGCATTGCCAACATTTAAAAAAAACCTGCGCTGCCATAGACTACCATGACTTCTGGGCTGCCACAGATCGCCACAGGAGCTGCGCCGTAACGTAGGCTTGCGCTAGCGTTAAATCGGGCACTTCCGGTGCAGTGTACTGCAATGTGGGATGTATGAACTTCCCCATAGACTTTCATTAGGCTGCGGTAGCAGTGCGGCAATTTGCCACAACGCACCACGCCACTGTGAAAGGCCCCTCACATTGAGGCTACTTTTACACTGCAAATTGCAATTCCGATTTGCGATTCCAGTATTCACTGGATGCTAGCAACACAAGAAGAAAAACACAGAAAAAATACAGCATGCAGGACTTTCTTTTTTATCGCATCAAAAATCAGAATTGCATGAAAAATTAGCTCGGAATCACATGTAGTGTAAATGAGCCCGAAAGATGGGTTATCGCGCACTTACTCTGATGCGACTTTGACCCAGTTCCTGCATCACAGTACCTGGATAACCTGAGTGGAAATGGGCATCTCCCTGCATGCTCTGATGGTAGTTGCCATTCTTGTACCCCAACTTTGTAAACATAACATTCAAAGCATTAACCGGTACTTATCCGTTAGCCGGGAGCATCCGGCAGGTGGCGCTAATTACTATTCCCCCTCCATGCCGACATGGATAGTAGGGAAAGATGTAACTCTGGTGGAGTTTTGTCGCCACCTAGAGGATGCGCCCTGCTAATGGATAAGTACCCATTAACCTCCCTGGCGGTTTGTTAAAATCCGCCAGGGGGCAGCAAATACCTTTTTTTTTAATTTTTTTTTTTTCATGTAGCGAGACAATGTCTCGCTACATGATCCCCCCAGCCCCTCCGATCGCCGCCGGCGAACGGAGATCAAGAGATCCCGTTCAAAGAACGGGATCTCTTGGAGGGCTTCCCCCGTCGCCATGGTGACGGGCGGGATGACGTCACCGACGTCGTGACATCAAAGGGGAATCCGATCCACCCCACAGCGCTGCCTGGCACTGATTGGCCAGGCAGCGCACGGGGTCTGGGGGGGGGGGGGGCGGCTGCGGCGACGGGTATAGCGGCGAATCGGCGGGTAGCGGCGGCAATCGGAGGCTACACGCAGCTAGCAAAGTGCTAGCTGCGTGTAACAAAAAAAAAAAAATTATGCAAATCGGCAAAGCAAGGCCTGAGCGGTGCCTCCCGGCGGCATAGCCCGAGCTCAGCTCGGGCTTACCGCCAGGGAGGTTAACCATATCTAATCATTCAGCTATATATCACCATTCAGCTCCTGGTTTGTGCTGAAAAGTTCAAAGGATCATTACTTCTGTTTGCTTTTCAGCGCAACTAAGCAGATTTGTCAATGCTGCTGTTTCTAATTCAGTCTTAAAATTAAGTCCCTAAACTGAAAATAAAAATATGAGATTCAGTTCTATGTTCCATTTAACCTTAATAAAACACATACAATTAATTATCTCATAGGTTTATTTTCAGGTTTGCCTCAATCCATTTTGATTATATCCTTTGCTAAACCCTCTCATAGCTGAGCAGGCCTTCGACAAGCGCCAGAGAATACCATTCATTTTCAGGAGGGTCCCAGCGCTGGAAAGTAGCGCTGCTCCTTACGAGTAGCTACATCCTCTTGGCCACTCGTAATCAATATTTTAATTAGATTGGACTGCCTGTGGCCGAGGGGGAGGGGTTAACTTACCCAGGCGCGGATGGAAGGATGCATGGAAGTGACGTGGAGTGCAATGAGGGACGCAAATGGAGCGCATCGGTGCCTGGGTACGTTAACCCCCCTCAACGGCGGGCAGCCTGATCTAATTTACATTTCGATTACAAGTGGCTACAAGGATGTAACTACTCGTAATGAGCAACCCTACTGGAAAAGATGGACGGGGGACGAGGACGAGGGAAACCTCTTTAAGATCCAGAGGCATCCTCCTCCTTGGGTAAGTACCCCCTAGGGGCACTTTTTTCCCCTACAGGTGTACTTCAATCTCTTTAGACCACATCCTCTCTTATTACACACATACACAACACCTGATATGCTTAAATCCAATTAGCTTTCAAGTTTATATAGCTTGGAGGTAGAATCTGTGCATGAAACTAATGATACTCACTTTATAATTGTGCACACAGTGTAATGGTTTGGCGTTGGATCACCAACTGTATATGGCTTACCTAGGGCAGCACATCTAGTCATGTGATCTACAGCAGCCTTGGACATGCAGTACGCCATGACACCCGGAAACTGCAAGACAAAAGGGGAGCTTTTAGACAACTTTCAGGGGAATCCTGCCTAATGTTCTTCAACGATGTTCTTTACGTAACAAATAGACTTGACTGGCAACTCTACAAACATTAGCACAAGTGTGACAAAAGGACTATCAGGAATGAGTCTGGTGTAGTATGTCTGAAAAAAAAATCAAAAATCAAAAGGCAAATATAAAAAAATTACAGATGCATATAGGTCCTGCAATGGGGAAGAGTCTGTTCAGGGGCTTATCTGGGTAATAAAGAACCTATGGCAAAAACTGAACTTGTGCCCCCCCAGTCAGAGCCATCTTCCCCTCTAAAAACAGCCTCCTTTCCTGTGTACATGTGTTATGGTTGCAGTGTGTTGGCTCGGGATATTGCTGAAATTACTTTTTTCTTCTTATTCCCTCTGTCCTCTTTTCTAACACAAAGCCAAGTGAGCTCTACATGCATAAAAAGTAGCCATGTTCCCCATATAACAGAATTAATCTGATCTGAGTGATGGGGAGACACAGGGGCAGGCATGGCGGTGCAGCACAGGAGGAGACGTGGCACCCATGTTGCTGCGGCACCCATGGCATGAGCCATGCTTGCACCCCTCTAGATACGCCTCTGAGTCTGTTTTAGAAGGGACAGAACTGTACTGTTTCAGTTGGTTTATGCAGTAATAAATTATTGCAACTTTTTTGCATAAGTGGTCAATTATAATTATTTTTTAAGTTTCTGTATATACAAAGGTTGCTCAAAAAGTCATATGAAGGATTTAACCCATTTTCATGCAAGACCTACAAGAGATCTTAAAGGGGAACTTCAGCCTAAACAAACGTACTGTCATTAAGTTACATTAGTTATGTTAATTACAATAGATAGGTAATATAATTTTTTACCCACCCGGTTTTAAAAGAACAGGCAAATGTTTGTGATTCATGGGGGCTGCCATCTTTGTCATGGGGGCAGCCATCTTTTTGGTTGAAAGGAGGTGACGAGGAGCATAGGACACAGTTCCAACTGTCCTTTGTCCTGATAACCCCTCCCAGCTGCATGTGCTAGGCTTCAAATGTCAAATTAAAAATGTAAAAAAAAAAATAATTGCACCAAAACAGCAGAACGAGAACAACAACATCAGAAATCCCATCATGCTTTGCACAGCATCAGGGGAAAAAAGCCCGGGCAGTTTTCTTCTGTGCAGCTAAAAATGAGGCTTGTATAAGAGAAACAAAGTTCTGATGCTGTGAAACTGTTAAAGAAACACCAGGCCTTTTCAGTACTGCTGAGTCGATTTTTAGTCTGGACGTTCACTTTAAAGAAAAGATTGTGCCTCCCTCCCAAAAAGCCCAAAACCATATTCTGACAACCAGGCCTAACAATAAATGTGCCACTAAATGTCCAAAAGGTTTACAATAAAAAAGCATATAAATAATTATTATAACAGCACCAAACAACACATTTGTGGGCGTAACCCTCTTCTTCGGTAGAAAAGAATGATAAAACCAAGAGCCAATATGGTGTAAGTGCAAGTATTGGACACCATAACGACGATAAATGTATAGGCAGGTGGGGAGGATAAACCCAACCCCATTTGGATGAAAGAAATGCTCTCAGTAGTGTTAATAGGTAGCACCCCTCCACCAAGAGTGGCAAGGTATTTTCAACGAAGCATAACAAAGGCATCAATTAAAGCATAAAAACTGTTTAAAATGGGAGGTAAGGGAAGGCATCCGGTTTGCAATTAGCATCTCAAAGTATAATTCATATCTTGCTATTAACTGATGAAGCAGGTCAGTCCGATGAAACATGTTGCAGTATCCTTCATCTGGTGAGGTAAGTCCACCCTTACCTTCCTTTAAGCAGTTTTTAACCTTTTGGGCACCTCTGTTATCCTTCATGAATATACTCTTTTCTTAAGTGTGCTTCAATTCTTTAGTTTTGGCTTTCCATACATCTCCATGTACCGGTACTTGAAATAGAGTTAATTAAGCCTAGGAACTCTTATTATGTTACCTAATGCTTCTTATTATTTTACCTGATTAACTGCATATCAGAAGAGCCAAAACACACCTAAGAAAGTACTTGTTTTGCTCTCTAGGTAACTCTAGGTATGCTTTAATGTATTGTGAAACTTTCAGATGGTAACTGATAATGTGTGCCCTGTTAAAATTGTAATCCTGTTACAGCTGTGGGTGTTATCACTTCTACCTGTCTAGTTTATACAAGTGTTCATATACTCTAGCTCTGTTAATACTTCCACATTCTAAAAGCCTACGTATTTCTCCAATATCTCGAATAACAAGTCAGGATATTTTTTCTTAAAAGTGTCACCCAGTTATATCATTTGGGTACATGAAAAAAAGGGCGCCAGGAAAAAAAAGGGCCCAGCTGGATAACGAATTGGTGCTGGTGGATAATTAAATCTGAAGAACGATAAACATCGCTAACGTAATTGGTTAACGATATATATCATTTTAAAACAGATGGGAGAGAATAACAAAAATATATTAACGTTAAAAATTGTTACGTAATTCAACAATACAGCTTATCCCAACCCTACTCTCACACAGAACCTTCCCCTGGTGATGCCTAACCACCCCTCTCCCGGTGGTGCCCAACCCCCCCGGTAGTGCCTAAACCTAACCACCCCCCCGCGTGGTGCCTAACCCCCCCCCCCGCGTGGTGCCTAACCCTAACCACCCCCCTGCAGCGACCCCCTTACACACATAGAAACAATAATAGCTATGATAACGTAAAATTTGTACATACAAATGAAATAATATGATAAAAACTATAATGTTGCAAGCTTCTAAATTGATAACATATTTCAAAGACTTAAATGTTCTAATGTTGTTAACAATATTTATCTGGCACCCTTTTTTCCCGCTTTGGGCGCCGTATTAACAATGAATGCATAAGAGTCCATGGCGGCGCCCTTTTCGTCCACTAGCCACCAGCACCCTTTTTTCCTGCTTCCTATCATTTCTTTTTTTTTCCCCAATTGTCCCTTGTTTACAGTGCCCTGGGAGGAAATGTACAAGCAAATCCACTCTGCGTAACATTATCTATAACACTAACACACAGGACATAACTTTTGGACAAAAGAAAGTAGGATAACTATATGGGTGACAATGATTAGGGAACCATTTTTATTTATTAAATGTTATGATAGTCAAGTTGCAATAGAGCAAATGTGGTCCATGTGTAAGATGGTGAAACATAAATAGGTTTATTGCTATATGACCCAATTTAAAGGGAACCTAAAGTGAGAGAAATAGGGAGGCTGCGGCCATCTTCATTCCTTAAAGTGAGTCTAAAGCGGATTTAAAACAAAAAACAGACACTTACCCAAGGAGAGGGAAGGCTCTGGGTTCTACAGAGCCTTCCTTGTCTCCTGACGGTGTCCTCATTCCCCCTCAGGTTTCCTTATTTGAATCTCCCACCGCGGGAGACTTCAGCAGTCTTCAGAAGCACTCGGGCTCCTGAAGACTCTGTACTGCGCACACACACAAGTGCTCGAGAGAGGGCCCTCACACATGCACAGTAAGGAGCAGCCAGTTTTTGGGAGCCCGAGTGCTTCCCCTCATGTGTACATAGTTAGTTTGGTTGACAAAAGACATCCGTCTATCACCTTCTACCAGGAAAACAAAACATTCCTGTCCTGAACCTGCACATATTCCACCTCTCATCAATCTCTTAGTTGAACAGGTTTTGGCAGTTCTTGGAAAAGATAGTTGGCCCAAGTTAGTTAGAAAGACTGGTCTGACTGAATGGTGAACAGAAGCAGCTACAGAGGAGGAAGTAGTGATTGATGTACAGCCTATTGTGAAATTAATTTGTTATGTAATCATAATTAGAATATGCAGTTTCACATTGATTTGTGATTGTGAAATACTTGTCTGTTTCTCATGTCCTTTGACATCAATGCATTTGGAAAAAAATAAATAATCAAATGCATGCCCATAGATGTTCAAACGCATGCTAAACAATGCGAAAATGTGTTCAAAATAAATTGAAAATTCTGCAAACATAATTTTAATTGATTGCGAAAATTACATGAATTCAAGATTACATGCAAAACTGTAATTACGACCAAGAAGGAGGATTGAGACAGAGTAAATATTCATCATGATCAACACTATACAGTAAATGTAAAGTCATGCACCTTGGACGTACCAAGGGTAGAGAACCATTAACTCCTGAAAACTAAACATTAGCTTACCTGGTAATTTAATTTTAAGTAACCCTCCAGGACAGGTATACATCGAGATTTGGCCCCTCCCAGGAAACAGGAAACATCCACAAGCCTCTCTATAAATAAAAAACTTTGTCAGGTATCCGGCAGTATTAAATAAAGAAACATTCCAACAGGTCTTAACTACCTGACACCTAACCATTAACATAGTGTCCCACATACATTTATATATATAATTCATATCTCTACATTTTAACACTATTTATCATACAGAAAAAAGTTGGGGTGGGTTACCCCACCTGTCCTGGAGGGTTACTTAAAATTAAATTACCAGGTAAGCTAATGTTTAGTTTTTTCCATTAACCCTCCAGGACAGGTATACATCGAGATGATTCTCAAGTAAACACTAACCTTAGGGTGGGCTGACTGCCTCCAAGACTTTTCTTCCAAAGTCTTGGTCTGATGAAGATATCCGATCCAATCTGTAATGCCGCATGAACGTTCCCAAGTTCTTCCACGTTGCTGCCTTACAGATTTCCAGAGGAGAAGCACCAGCTCTGAAGGCCCAAGTTGTTGCTGTCCCTCTAGTAGAATGAGCTTTTAGATCTTTCGGAGGAGCCGTTTCCATTACTTTATAGGCTTCCATAATACACAATTTGATCCAGTTAGCTATCGTTCTTTTCGAAGCCCTCTGCCCCACTAGTTTTCCCGTGAAATTTACAAAAAGGGCTTCAGTTTTCCTTAAACTCTCTACTCTCTGCAGATAATCTTTAAGTATTTGTCTTACATCCAATAAGTGTCGTTGTTTCTCATTATCATTTGTTGGATTCGGATAAAAAGATGGTAGTATAATTTCCTGTGACCGGTAGAAAATATCACCCACTTTCGGAATAAATTCTGAACTGGTTCTAAGGACTACCCTATCGTTATAAAAAATACAATAGGGCTCCCTACAGGATAAGGCCTCAAGTTCACTCACCCTCCTTGCTGAGGTGATTGCTACTAAAAAAATAGTTTTGAAAGTTAACAAACGTAAATTCATGTTACTGGCACAGTCAAAAGGAGGCTTCGTTAAAGCCTTCAAAACCAAAGATAGATCCCACTTCGGGAATGGTTTAACAGCAATTGGTCTATTCCTCTCTATTGATTTGACAAAACGAGCGATCAAAGGATGGCCAGCCAATTGTCTGTCCAAAAAAACAGAAAGTGCTGAAATTTGTACCTTAATCGTACTTAAGGCCAATTTCTTATCAACTCCATTCTGGAGAAATTCTAAAACAGTAGCAACTTCATTAGACCTAAATCCTGACTGTTCCTTCCATAAATTATAAGTTTTCCAATATTTCAAGTATATTGCTCTAGTGTTCTTTTTACGACTCTTGATCAGAGTATCTACTACCTTATTTGAAAGTCCGTAGGTTTTTAGAATGCGCTCTTCAGTAACCAGGCTGTTAACTTCCATTTGTTGATGTCTGGAACAACCTGTTTCTGAATCAAAATTAAATTGTCTAGAAAAGGAAGTAGTATCGGCTCCGCCACTTTTAATTTCAGAAGCAGAGGATACCACGACCTTCGTGGCCAGTTTGGAGCAATAAGAATCACCTTTGTTCTGGATATTGCTTTCTCAATACCAACGGTAACAGATTCAGAGGAGGGAATGCAAATGCTAGATTGAAATCCCACGTCTGTGACAAAGCATCCACTGCCGTTGGATTGTCTTTGGCGTTCAGGGAAAAAAACTGACGACACTTTGTATTTTCCCTGTTGGCAAACAGATCTATGACAGGCGTCCCCCACACAGATGTTATCCACTGATATACTTCGGGGTTCAATTGCCATTCTGCATTCGACAGCTGTTTTCGACTTAGTAGATCTGCTAGTATATTCATGGACCCCTTCAAGTGAATTGCTGTAATTGACAACAGCGTCTGTTCCGCTATGTCCAGTATTTCTAATGCCAGGGTCAATAGCTTGTGTGACCTCGTTCCCCCCTGGCGATTTATATACGCCACAACTGTGGAATTGTCCGTCCTTATCTGAACATGTTTGAATGCTATTAAGTGTTGAGATGCTATCAGAGCCAACTTCACTGCCATCAATTCCCTGTAGTTTGAAGACTGATTTTTCATATGATGTTGCCAAAGACCCTGTGTTTTGAAATTCTGAACATGGGCCCCCCAACCTAATAGGCTTGCATCTGTGGTCAAAACTACCTGTGTTGGAAACTGCCAAGGTCTGCCCTGTGATAGCGAGTGGGGAACAGTCCACCAATCTAGACTTTCCTTTACTGGCACTGGAATCTGTACCAACTGATCCAAAGTCTCGACTGTCTTGCTCCAATTTTTCAAGACCCAACTTTGTAGGATTCGTGAATGCTTCATTGCCCATTGTACTGCTGGTGCCACTGAGTTTAACAGTCCCAGGAGTCTCATTGCATCCCTTATCGAGATGACATCCAATTTTTTGAAATTTTCCACCTGCTGTATTACCTTCGCAAGCTTTTGCTCTGGTAAGAACATCTTCTGTTCTATTGAGTTTATCATAAATCCCAGAAAAAGAATATTCTGAGTGGGCTCTAACTGTGATTTTTCCAAGCTTACAATCCATCCTGCTTGCTGGAGTTCCCTCACCACTATTTCTCTGTGGAGCAATAATGTTTGCTTTGATTCTGCCATCACCAGAAGATCGTCCAAATAGGGAACAATCATAATACCCCTTTTGTGCAGATGTGAGATCAGCTCGGCAATCACCTTGGTGAAAATTCTCGGAGCGGACTTTATGCCAAAGGGGAGGCAACGGAATTGGTAATGAGTCACCATGGAGTTTTCTTTCACTGCGAACCTTAGAAATCTTTGGGATTTCAGTTCGATTGGGACATGCCAATAGGCGTCCTTGAGATCGATACTGAGCATGAAGCAATTGGCTGTCAGCAGATTTCTCAGTGAATAAATTGATTCCATTCTGAATGTCTGATGCTTTATAAAAGGATTGAGTGGCTTGAGATTCAGAATAAGACGATACTTGCCCGACGGTTTTTTCACTAGGAAGATTTTTGAATAAAACCCCTTTCCCTGCTCCAGAACTGGCACCAGAGTGACCACCTCTCTTGCTAACATATCTTGTAGAATGCAAGATATGGCTCTCTGTTCTTCGTTTGACCTTAACTGTTTTGTCACTATGAACTTTGATGGAGGTCTTTGTTGGAATACAATATGGTATCCCAACTCGATCAGATTGAGAATGAATGGACTGGTCGCAAATTTCTGCCACTGCGGAAGGAAGGAGCCCAACCTTCCTCCCACAGCTTCTTCGCTGTCACTGCTGCTTTCTTGTAGTGGAGTCTGAACCGCCAAACAATGCATTTGGCTTGTTCTGCTCGCGCGAGAAGGACCAGGGTTTACGTCTGTTTTGGGGTCTAGTTTTATTCTCTTGTCGGTTCTTTCGAAAAAACTGTTTCCCCTGTCTAAATTGCCTTTTCTTAGGGAATCCCTTCTTTTTATCTGATGTCCTTTCAAGGATTTCATCCAACTGGGGACCAAACAACAGGTCACCTGAGAATGGAATGGTACATAACTTGTTTTTAGAAACATTACTCCCCTCCCAGGTTTTGACCCAGATGTTTCTTCTAGCCACGTTAGACAATGCTGCCGCTCTTGCGGTCAAACGGATAGACTCCGTTGCCGCATCTATAATGAAGTTTATAGCTTTAAACATTACGGTAAATGAATTTAAAATAATTTCTTTACTTGACCCCATTTTAATATGATGCATTACTTGATGCATCCATAAATCTAGTGTACGGCCTACACATGCAGTAGCAGCAGCAGGACGGAAATTTGCGCAGATAGCTGACCAGGTCTTCTTTAAAGCAAACTCAGCTTTTTTATCTGATTGCTCTTTTAGAAAACCTAGATCCTCAAAGGACAACTCATTCTCCTTGTGGACCTGCGAAAAGGCTGCATCCAACTTAGGGCATTTATCCCACTGTTTACAGTCCTCTTCTGCAAAAGGGAACCTTCTTTTAAAGCATCTTGACAAAAAGACCTTCCTATCGGGGTTCTTCCACTGACTATTAATCAATTGTTTAGTAGATGAATGTACTGGAAAAACCATCGGTTTCTCCCCTTCCATGCCCGCATATAATGCATCATGCGTGGACACTGAAGAAGGAGCGTCATCCTTCAAACCTAAAGAATCGTAAATTGCTTTTAATAATTCGTCTGTCTCATTAGCAGAAAATCTAAATTTAGACATTTTAATCTGATCTTTTCCAGACAAGTCCTCATCAGAGTCACACTGACAAAACAGGACGATTTGTTTTAGCGGATGCTTTCCTATGTCCTGTTACAGGTGGTGTAGATTCTTCCATAGGTCTATCAGCAGCTCCGTCAGCAGGCACTGCTGTTTGATCTATGGGATAGTTAGGCAAAGCAGTAGGTGACTGAGTAATGACTACTGGTTGCTGTACAATTGGCTGTGGCACCGTAGCAGCTGACGATATGGTCCCAGAAGCAGACGGTACTTGTGCAATAACAATAGGTGGAGGGTTAACAGAAGATTGAGCCGACATGGATTCTCTAAATACTTTCATTGACTCTGCCATCTCTTTGCGAACCATTCTAAGGAAATCTTTATAAGCCACAGCCGACTCTTCATTTAAAACACGAGTTGCACACTGCTGACATAATAACTTATTCCACGGCACTGGCAGCTTCACATTACAAGAGGGACAGCGTTTTTTAGGCCTGGCAGTATCTGATGCTTCAGTAGCAGTAGCAGATGGAGCCGAGGATGAAGCTGCAGTGCTCTGTAATACAATAACACAATACAGATATTGTTTTAACTGCCCTGCAGCCAAAGTAATCATAATTCACCACAGTGTGAGGCAACTTCCCACAAGAAGCTATTCACCAAACAATTCCCCATAACACAGCCAGTACAGTGAGCCTTAGAAGAGAAGCCTTCACACAAACAACAGTTTTACATGTGATACCATAAGATACCTTAGTATCCGGCTTAGGCTCATGTGCCCTGGGATCCTCCTGAGCAGCCTGCTGGCCTCCGCTCGTCCCAGATGCTGGCTGTGCCTCCATGCTGCGTCTGTACGAGTGCCCAGACGCGGGGAACGCTGCGCATTCTTCACTCCGGCGGGCGGAAATGACGACACAGGCGGAAGTAACCCATCCGCCATGTTGGATACTGGCACGCTGCGCCCACTCGGCCTCCGCCTTCCCCGCAGCGTGCTCTCATCATTCCAGCCGGCGGCGCCTGCCAAACCAGAAGCTACCACAGCCATCTCTCTCCCCAGACCCTCCACAGCGGCTTATAGAGAGAGGTAAGCGGCTGGCAGCAGATAACATTGCCTAATGATCCTCACCTGCCCCCGCAGCACCAACAGTCCCTAGCCCCCCAGGCTCTCCAGGACATGCAGCGCAGGTATAGAGAGACCTGTCCCTGGAACAGGAAACATCCATACTGCCGGATACCTGACAAAGTTTTTTATTTATAGAGAGGCTTGTGGATGTTTCCTGTTTCCTGGGAGGGGCCAAATCTCGATGTATACCTGTCCTGGAGGGTTAATGGAAAAAAATCAATACCGGTTTATACATTTTTAATGACTGCCACCTGTAGCGATCGGATGCGATTGCTAGGGTGAAAGTTTTGGGCCCCAATGCTCTACAGATGTAACTCTCTGCCTTTGCCTAGCGATGCATCTGTACAGCTCTATGGCCCAAGAACTGTCACCCTAACGAACACATCCGATCGCTACGGACACGCAGGCGGGGGATAACGGTCCGCCACATGCTTAGCTATAGGTAAAATATGGCATATGGGGTATTGTTTTAACGGGAAGGGCCAAAAAAATCACTTTTATGTGTTTTATAACTGTGGGAGGTGTCATGTGAAAATTAAGAAGGGGGAAACATGGAAAAAAATTGTATTTTTTGCATTTACACCTAATTTTTTCTCATAAAATGACTATAAAATAAAATAGATTTCAGAGAAAAATATTACCTAAAGAAAGCCAATATATATCACTAAAATGGCATAAGTAATTAAAAAGTTACAGCTGTATCAAATTACACATTTGGGGTTGGAGGCACCCAAATATAATGAAAACGCTCTATGCAAGTAGAAAGTATTAAAAATAATTTTAAAAACAGAGGTGCCTTACCTCTTATATAGTAAAATATTGTTATTGTAGTACTATTGTACTGACGACAATGCATTTCAAGGGCCTCTGCCTGCTTCCTCTGGTCAGTTAAAAAAAAATTAAAGTTCAAGTTTCAGTAGCAAAGTTGGTCTATTGCAGGACCTGATAGAGACAAGCTTCCAACATTTCCCCCCAGCCAGGGGCGTAACTAGTTCCCACCGGGCCCTTCCTGCAGGAATTCTGAGCGCCCCCTCTTAACCCCCCTCCCCCCGGGGCCCACTGGGGGCCATTTAGTGGGGCTGGAGGGATCTCAGCATGAGGGGAAAGCCATGCTGCACTTCGGCGGGGAGGGGGGACGGTCCCCCCCCTCCCTCACCTCGGGCTCTTCCCTCCAGCATTGAATACTGGGGATGCAGGCGGCGGGGCAGTGGCAGATACATACCTTCTGTGCACTCCAGCGTTTACACAGGAAGTCTCGTCAAAGGCTAGAGAGAGGAATCTCTAGCCTTTGACGCGACTTCCTGTGTAAACAGAAGTCGCATCAGACACTAGAGGGAGAAATGTCCACGCTGGAGCGCACGGAAGGTATGTATAAGTTGTATGGTGTGTGTTAAGCCCAATCTACACGATACAATTCTTTATACGATCCGATTAAATCCGTCATGTCCGATTGGGATTCGATTCGATTCAATTTAGATTTGCCATTGTTTTGCAATGGCAAATCGAATTGAATCAAATCGAATCCTGATCGGACATGTTGGATTAAATCGGATCGTAAATAGAATCGAAATCGAATCGTATAAAGAATCGTATCGTGTAGATTGGGATTTAGAGTGACAATTTAATAATATACACCTTAGCAATTTTCCCAGAGTTTCCAATCAATTTTATCATAATTGGGGACAGATTGAACATAGGTGTGTGGTACATTGGTCATATTTTTTAAATGTTACAATCAGAAAAATTGACTGCAATTCTTGAATTGAACAGATATTTTAAAAAAATGTATGGTGTGTGGCCACCTTTAGACTTTATATTGGTAGACCTACAACTGTGAAGGATTTGAGTAGAGAGACTGCCCAGTTCCCTGAACCATCCCCTGGAGCGGGGACGGCACATACGTTGGTTTCGAGGATTTACAACCCAATTTTGTGAGTATTCTTACAATTTATTCTGTCACCATTTGAATTACCCAATGATACTGCACCATTTGGCTCCTGGTTCTTCCTTACTGTATAGGCAACAGGAGCTAATCTGATGAGGGAACCTCAGGGACCTACCACAATTGGAGGAAGGACATGTCACTCACCGATCTCTGGCCAGTTATGCTGGAGACATTCACAATGTTTCCCTTTGTCTTGATGAGATGAGGTGTTGCCAACTGAGAGAGGTAAAACAGGGACCTGAACAATAAAGAGAAATCGTATTTTTTGTTAGTATTCATTTATCCTGCACTATAAAAGAGAACTTACTTCACAGCTGCACTAATGTCCTTGTTGTTTTTTATATTTACATTATAAGACAAATGCTTATAGGATAGCTGAACCCCGGCAAAGCAACCGGAGGTACGCACAGAGGCAGTGGTGTAGAGTCATAAAACAAGTGAGGCCATCATGATCTTCATACCCATAAGTGAATACCTCCCAACTTTTTTAGATGAGAAAGAGGGACACTTAAGCCACACCTCTAATCACACCCCCTGTCACACCCCTAGTCACGCATACCATAAAGATTCCATAAGAAAAATATGTTTTATAATTCAAACCACACTGGTCCTTTCTATTCTGGTTCATTTTCCTTCATATTAACATTTTACAATTAGTAATATATCAATTTAAAGGATGGGAATAAAGTTTAGAGTCAGGGCCTGTTTCCACTACACGCAGATTCTGAGTGCAGAAAAACTGACTCCAATGAATGCCTATGGGCCTGTATCCACTAAACGCAATTTTTCTGATGCAGATTTCCCATAGGTATTCATTGGAGTCAGTTTTCTGCATCCAGAATCCGCATGTAGTGGAAATAAGCCCTAAATCAAACACATACATAGAAAGAGGTACAAAGTCCTAAAAGAGGGACAAATGAGGACAGAGGGACAGGGTTCCCAAAGAGGGACTGTCTCTCCAAAAGAGGGACAGTTGCAGGGATGTAACTAGAAATCACTGGGGCCCCCTGCAAAACTTTGGATGGGGCCCCCCAGCTGTCGATGATGGAAGGGGGGGGGGGGCGCTGATGGTAGTCCGAGAAAAGGGATGGGGCAGTCGGGCCCCCATCCCCGCTGCTATCTGTGCCTGCTGCTACCTCTTCCTGCACTGTGCCCCCTCCTACACCTAAAAATGGCCCTGAAGGGCCCTAGAGCCAGCCCCCCCCCCCCCCTCAGTCTTCCTCCCCCCCTAGGGCCCCCCTGCAGCTGCATCCCTTGCAGGGGCTATTGTTACGTCCCTGGACAGTTGGGAGCTATGCAAGTGTAGCCACAAAAACACCATATCTGAAGTGTAATCCCCTGTATCGCAGGAAGGGAAAGTTAAAGGGAATCCGAGGTGAGAGGGGTATGGAGGCTGCCATATTTATTGCCTTTTCAACAATACCAGTTGCCTAGCAACCCTGCTTATTCTGTGTCTCTAATACTTTTAGCCACAGACCCTGAACAAGCATGCAGATCAGGTGCTCTGACTCGGCTGACTCAGGTTTCACTGGATGACTCATATGTAGGGATGGTCAGAAATGCTGATTTCTAATTCTGCAGAAATTCCGATTTCCACCAATGCCGATTAATGATACCGCAGATTTCCGATCGGTCTCCAATTTCTGAGTTCCAATTTCCAGGCAGTGGTTTTTTTTGGGTCATTTGTTTACCAATTCTTTAAATGGCCAAATACTTTCTGCATTCTCTGATTGGTCCAGTGCTTCCGAGTTCTGTGACTGGGCTAAAATTATTGCATTGCAGTAATGCGGTATTTCGGCAGAAATTCATTTTCTGTGCTCCATTCCCGATCGGAAATTTGGGTTTCCGAACGGAAATTCGGAAATTTCAATTTCGCAAAATCCGAATGAGCATCCCAACTCATATGCTTGTTCCAGGGTTTTGACTCAGATACTACTTATGCCAGAAGACTAACAGGGGTGCCAGGCAACTGGCATTGTTTACAAGGAAATATATATGGCGGCCCCCATATCCCTCTCACCTCGCATTCCCTTTAATAGTTAGGGCCCCAAAACAGCTCAGCCCCCTCCGCCCGTCTGCGATCTCCTGGGCTCCTCCCCTCTAGTTATGCCCCCTGCACAGAGGTATGTTCATGCTTTATCCACATACCTTTAGGCAGGGTCAGTTCCTCTTCCCTTAGGGCCCGTTTCCACTATCGCGAATTCGCATGCGTTTGCCGCATAGCCAATACAAGTGGATGGGACTGTTTCCACTTGTCAGGACTTCTGAGCGTTTTCTTCCGAGGGTAAAAATTCGCATGGCAGAGCCATCAGAATTCGCATACCGCATACCGCTATGCAGGTGTATGCGAATTTTCATGTGAATTCACGTGGAATCAATGGAATAGCACACAGGCACTGCCATGGTTATATTCGCATACAGCGTCATTCATGCGAATTCGCATGAAAATTCGCATACACCCGCATGTGAAATTCGCATCCGCATGCAAATTTTTACCACGGCAATTCGCACCGCACAAGTGGAAATGGGCCCTTAAAGCAAATTCCCATGTCCTCCTCGCCCTTTACCACCGCTGCCCGGGACCCACGCTCCTCTTCATATTTATTTCCTTTTAAACAATACCAGTTGCCTGGCAGCACCGCTGATCTTACATGCATCGGTAGTGTCTGAATCACACACCTGAAAAAAGCATGTGGCAAATGCAGTTAGACTTCAGTCAAAAACATCTGATCTGCATACTTGTTCAGGGTATATGGCTGTATATATTAAAGGCAGAGGATCCGCAGGACAGCCAGGCAGTTCGTATTGTTTAATCACTTCACCCCATAGGGGTTTTCACCCTAACGGACAAAAGCAATTTTTACCTGTCAGTGCTCCTCCCTTTTATTCGCCAATAACATTATTACTACTTATCACAACAAAATGATCTATATCTTGTTTTTTTCGCCACCAATTAGGCTTTCTGTGGGTAGTACATTTTGCTAAGAATTTTTTTTATTGTAAATGCATTTTAACGGGAAAAAATAAGAAATGTATAGTTTTAAAATAAAATGTTCTCCTGTGGATAAAATCTACACATTCCATTTGCCCAATTGTCCCGATTATGAAACCGTTTAAATTATGTCCTTATCACAATGTATGGCGACAATATATTATTTGGAAATATAAGTGTTATTTTTCTGGCTTTTTTCTTGTTTTTGTTTTTTTGTCCGGTCCATAATTACAAACCCCTATGTAGTAAAGTTATAGTAATATTCGCTCATGAAATATAGATTAAAAAAGCGTCCCTAAGGCAACTATTTATGTAATTTTGTTTTTAAACTGATTTTTTGTTAAGTGTTTTTTTTTTGGGGGGGGGGGCTTTGGAAGTGTAAGTTATTAATTAATAATGTGTATAAGTGTATGCGTATGTATGTGCTTGTACGTGTAATTTAACTTTTTGGTGTTTTTTTTGACGCTAGCGAACACTCCTGTTTTATAGGAAGTGTTCACTTTTTTTACATTTAACTAAACCGTGACTCTTTCCTGTTTTATGAATGGTCGTGGCCGCTGATCGCGGTCATGTCCATTCATTCCAGGCATTGCGATTGGGTAGAGGACCGCTCTGTCCTTTTCCCCAATTTCAGATCGCGGTGTCCTGGCAGTTAACAGTGGCGGGGGATGCGCGTACACGTGCAGAGCGGTGGTGGGAGCAATCGACTTATTAAAAAGTCCTGGAACCGTTAACAGGCTTAAACAGGACGTTTTAATAATAAAGCCCGTCATAAAGTGGTTCAAAAGGAATAAATATGGCAGCCTGCATATCCCTCTCACTTCTGGTGTCCTTTAATATGAAGAATGGCTTTGAATGTAATGGAAGGTGGTGGACTGTTTTGATGAATCAGCATATTCTAAAGAAGATACGTTCATGCCAATTAACAGCTCACACAGCACAGGAGTTTCATAAACACGCCACTCCCTAGTCTAAAAGTAGTTATATAATTCTTGCCCATGGCACTTTCAAGACTTTTTGGCAAGGTACAAAGCAATGTTTTACAGTGAGACTTACAGTAATTGAAAACTAAGTAGATGAAACAATTTTATCTGTCCTCCTACCTCTAAAAATGACTGTTAGATATCCCACCACCATTTTATGTTATGTTTACAAAAGCACATTTAAAGGATACCCGAAGTGACATGTGACATGATGAGATAGACATGTGTATGTACAGTGCAGGGGCGTAGCAATAGGGGGTGCAGAGGTAGCGACCGCATCGGGGCCCTTGGGCCAGAGGGGCCCTCCCTCAACTACAGTATTAGCTGTCTATTGATCCTGTGCTCATAAAAATCACTTCTAAAGATACTTTGAATAGTGGTAATCATTAACAAACTGTTCCCCATCCCCTTCTTGCACCTCTGACACTGTAGTTGCCATTGGCATGTTTTGGTGCGCCGTATTAATTAATTGTTATGTATAGAGTGCTTGGGGGGGTCCCATTGTAAAACTTGCATCGGGGCCCAAAGCTCCTTAGCTACGCCACTGGACAGTGCCTAGCACACAAATAACTATGTTGTGTTCCTTTTTTTCTTTCTCTGTCTGAAAGAGTTAAATACCACCTCCCCCCCTCCCCCGTCTTGCTGCTTTGGCACTGACTGAGACCAGCTGGACCCAAGGAACATATGCAATCAGCTTTGCATGCTGCCATGCAAAATTCAGAAATGCATATGCCCAGAAAAATCTTGGCAACAGCTGCTAAAAACAGCCACACGAGCCATACAGAGAGCGTGGACTGACAGGTGTGTATCTGGGTAATACAGCACCTAGGCTATGGCAAAAACTGAAATTACCCCTCTCTAATACCACTGTCCTCCCACTCCGATCCTAACCTTCCCCTCTCCACTCCTAACACTAACCTCCCACTCCGATCCTAACCTTCCCATCTCCACTCCTAACACTATCCTCCCACTGCGATCCTAACCTTCCCTCTCCACTCCTAACACTAACCTCCCACTGTGATCCTAACCTTCCCCTCTCCACTCCTACCCTCCTAACAACAACCTCCCACTCAAATCCTAACCTTCCCCTCTCCACTCCTAACACTATCCTCCCACTGCGATCCTAACCTTTCCATCTCCACTCCTAACACTATCCTCCCACTGCGATCCTAACCTTCCCTCTCCACTCCTAACACTAACCTCCCACTGTGATCCTAACCTTCCCCTCTCCACTCCTACCCTCCTAACAACAACCTCCCACTCAAATCCTAACCTTCCCCTCTCCACTCCTAACACTATCCTCCCACTGCGATCCTAACCTTCCCATCTCCACTCCTAACACTATCCTCCCACTGCGATCCTAACCTTCCCTCTCCACTCTTAACACTAACCTCCCACTGCGATCCTAATCTTCCCCTCTCCACTCCTACCCTCCTAACAACAACCTCCCACTCAAATCCTAACCTTCCCCTCTCCACTCCTAACACTAACCTCCTACTCCGACCCTAACCTTCCCCTCTTCACTCCTAGCATTAACCTCCCAGTCCGATCCTAACCTTACCCTCTCCACTCCTAACACTAACCTCCCACTCCGATCCTAACCTCCCCCTCTCCACTACTAACACTAACCTCCCCCTCTCCACTACTAACACTAACCTCCCACTCTGATCCTAACCTTCCCCTCTCCACTCCTAACATTGACCTTCCACTCAGATCCTAACCTTCCCCTCTCCACTCCTAACACTAACCTCCCACTCTGATCCTAACCTTACCTTCTCTACTCCTAACACTAACCTCCCACTCCAATCCTAACCTTCCCCTCCTAACACTAACCTCCCACTCTGATCCTAATCTTACCTTCTCTACTCCTAACACTAACCTCCCACTCCGATCCTAACCTTCCCCTCCTAACACTAACCTCCCACTGTGATCCTAACCTTCCCCTCTTCACCCCTAGCACTAACCTCCCACTCTGATCCTAACCTTCCCCTCTCCACTCCTAACACTAACCTCCCACTGCGATCCTAACCTTCCCCTCTCCACTCCTAACACTAACCTCCTACTCCAATTCAAACCTTCCCCTCTCCACTCCTAACACTAACCTCCCACTCCGATCCTAACCTTCCCCTCTTCACTCCTAGCACTAACCTCCCACTCCAATCCTAACCTTCCCTCTCCACTCCTAACACTAACCTCCCACTGTGATCCTAACTTTCCCCTCTTCACTCCTAGCACTAACCTCCCACTCAGATCCTAATCTTACCCTCTCCACTCCTAACACTAACCTCCCACTCTGATCCTAACCTTCCCCTCTCCACTCCTAACACTAACCTCCCACTCCGATCCTAACTTCCCCTCTCCACTCCTAACACTAACCTCCCACTCCGATCCTAATCTTCCCCTCTCCACTCCTAACACTAACCTCCCACTCCGATCCTAATCTTCCCCTCTCCACTCCTAGCACTAACCCACTCTGATCCTAACCTTCCCCTCTCCACTCCTCCTACCCTCCTAACAACAACCTCCCACTCTGATCCTAACTTCCCCTCTCCACTCCTAACACTAACCTCCCACTCCGATCCTAATCTTCCCCTCTAGACTCCTAACACTAACCTCCCACTCCGATCCTAATCTTCCCCTCTCCACTCCTAACACTAACCTCCCACTCCGATCCTAACCTTCCCATCTTCACTCCTAACATTAACCTCCCACTGCGATCCTAACCTTCCCTCTCCACTCCTAACACTAACTTCTGACTGCCATTCTAACCTTTCCCTCTCCACTCCTAACATTAACCTCTGACTGCCATTCTAACCTTCCCTTCTCCACTCCTAATACTAACCTCCTACTGCAATCCTAACCTTTCCCTCTCCACTCCTACCCTCCTAACACTAACCTCCCACTCCGATCCTAACCTTCCCCTCTCCACTCCTACCCTCCTAACACTAACCTCCCACTCCGATCCTAACCTTCCCCTCTCTACTCCTACCCTCCTAACACTAACCTCCCACTCCGATCCTAACCTTCCCCTCTCCACTCCTAACACTAACCTCCTACTCCGATCCTAACCTTCCCCTCCTAACACTAACCTCCCACTCTGATCCTAACCTTACCTTCTCTACTCCTAACACTAACCTCCCACTCCAATCCTAACCTTCCCCTCCTAATACTAACCTCCCACTCTGATCCTAATCTTACCTTCTCTACTCCTAACACTAACCTCCCACTCTGATCCTAACCTTCCCCTCCTAATACTAACCTCCCACTCTGATCCTAACCTTACCTTCTCTACTTCTAACACTAACCTCCCACTCCAATCCTAACCTTCCCCTCCTAACACTAACCTCCCACTCTGATCCTAACCTTACCTTCTCTACTCCTAACACTAACCGTTACCCTCACTATTACAGCTAATTCATTTAAGCACCTAATATGGATTAAGACCATACAGGGCCCTAGGAAGACCAATTAATTTGCTAGGTTCCTCAGGATAAACAAATAGTAAGGTGTGTCAAGATAAAATAATCAAATAGCCAAGTATGTCTAATATACATAAATTAGGTAGCCATGTCTGTCCAAATATCAGAATAATCTGATCTGAGGTCCAAGTGACAGGGAGTCACATGGGCAGGCATGGCAGCACAGCATGGGGCAGACATGCTGTGGTTCCCATGGTACGAGCCACACCTGCGCCCCTCTAGATACGCCACCTTGCACAGATGGACTTTGCATGAGTCCTGGAGCCCGGAAAAGTAACTGTACATGTTTTACTTTGGACAGGTTGAAAGAAAATAATTTTAAAGAGACACTGAAGCAAAAAAAAATTCGTTGTATAATGGATTTGTACGTGTAACACAGCTAAGAAATAAAACATTAAGAGCAGAGACATGAGTCTAATATTGTTTCCAGTACAGGAAGAGTTAAACTCCACTTGTTATCTATGCAAAACAGCTATTGAGCTCCACAACTTTCAAAGTCGCAGAGAGCTCTGTCTTTTGAAGCTTGTTATTTCAAATGTCAGTCAATGTATTTTCTTTTTCTCTCCAGAGGACAGTTGAAAAGTTCACTGGCCTGCTCTGTAAAATCATTTAGAATGCTGAATTGTGTGTAAACTGCAAATATTAGAAAATGATGCAATGTTATAAAAAACATTATATGACTGAAAATAAAAATATGATAATATGTTCTTTGCTACTAATGTTCAAGTAATTATCCATACTACACAACCAATTCATTATATCATATTTTTTTTTGTTTTGTTTCAGTGTCTCTTTAACCATTTCAGCCCGCAGACATTTTTCACCTTATGCATCAGAGCAATTTTCACTTCCCATTCATTCGCTAATAACTTTATCACTACTTATCACAATGTATTGATCTATATCTTGTTTTTTCCGCCACTAATTAGGCTTTCTTTGGGTGGTACATTTTGCTAAAAATTTTTTCTTTTAAATGCATTTTAACAGGATTAATAAGAAAAAAATGGAAAAAAATCATTATTTCTCAGTTTTCAGCCATATAGCTTTATAGCTTTAAAATAATCCATGCTACCATCCTACTAATATAATAAATGGGAAAGTTCGGATGTTTGGATGTTTGTTACTCGATCACGCAAAAACGGCTGAACGGATTTGAATGAAATTTGGCACACACATAGTACATTACCTGGAATAAAGTATAGGATACTTTTTATTCCCATAACCAAAAAAAGACAAATACAAATTTCACTAGAACTGCAGACATTCTTACACTGTTACACTGGAGGTGTGTTTAGCTTCTAAGGGTAACAAATGGTTAATTTGCATATATTCAGCAGTGATGCACTGGGAGACATCTCAAGCTCACTCCAACCTGAATTATCGCAAATTATTTCTGTTTTAAAGAGAGTCTGAAGTGAAAATAAATCTCGCTTCAGACCTCATAGATAGCAGGGGCATGTGTGCCCCTGCTAAACCGCCGCTATCCCGCGGCTTAACGGGGGTCTCTTCACGTAAAGCGGGGGAGCGCTTCTGCATTGGGGCAGGGCTAACTGCCTCAGCCCTGCCCCATGCGCGTCTGTCAGACGCGTATCTCCGCCTCTCCCCCGCCCCTCTCAGTCTTCCTTCACTGAGAGGGGCGGGGGAGAGGCGGCGATGCACGTCTGATAGACGCGACTGGAGGCAGGGCTGCAGCCGTTAGCCCTGCCTCCAGGAAGGGAAGATTTACGACCAAGACTACGACCAAGTCTTGGAGGGGTGGGTTTGGAGGTGAAGGGACCCCCGTTTAGCGGCGCGATAGCGGCGGTTTAGCAGGGGCACACATGCCCCTGCTAAGTATGAGCTCTGAAGCGAGATTTATTCTCGCTTCAGAGTCTCTTTAAGAAAGCAAACTTTTGTTTTTCATAACATCTTAGTAAGGGGGCTTTTAGGACCATTATAGTCCCTTACACACTTCAATGAGTTCTGGGTCACCATGAGCTTGCTGGTTAATCTGTACCTCTCGGTGTTACAAGCCCTACTGCATAGAGCCAAATATATGCCATGCACTGATGAGAATCAAACAATCCAAAACAGTCTGTATGCTTGTTGGATTATTATGGCTCTGTACAAATTAACAAGCTGACACATCATTGCATTCCAGCGGTTCTGGAGGTGTGTTTAGCTTCTAAGTGTAATAATGGTTAATTTGCATATATTCAGCAGTGATGCACTGGGAGACATCTCAAACTCACTCCAACCTGAATTATTGCACATTCTTTCTGTTTTAAGAAAGCAAACTTTTGTTTTTCTTACACTGTTAGTGGTAGGGTTCTCAAACTTTGCACAGTTGGTCGTTGAGTGACTAGGATTATTATTCAGAAAAGTGGTTGGAGCCTATAAAAGCCAATCAAAATTCACCTATTGATTTTCAAGGGGAATATTTACATTTCTGCCATTCTTGCACTGTTAATGGCACAAGCCTCAAACCTGGTATAGTTGATCATTGGGTGACTGGGGTTCAATTTCAGAAAGGGGGTGGAGCCACAAATAGCCAATCAGATTTGTTTCATTCCAATGAAAATTATTCATGCCAAAGACCACAAAGCTCACAAACTTGGTCATTGAGTAATTGAGTAATTGTGTGTTAGGGTTAGGAAAAGTGGGCGCAGCCAACACCAGCCAAATACATAATCGGGCAATGCTGGGTCATCAGTAGGCGGAGACAAATACAAATTTCACTGAGAAAATGTAAACTGCAGCAATTCTTACACTATTAATTGTAGGGTTCTAAAACTTTGCACAGTTGGTCACTGGGTGACTGGGATTAATATTCAGAAAAGTGGGTGGGGCCTACAAAAACCAATCACAATTCACCTATTAATCTTTAAGGGGAATATTTAATTGATGCCATTCTTGCACTGTTAATCACCTGTACCTGGTACAGTTGGCCATTGGGTGATTGGGGTTCAAATTCAGAAAAAGGGGTGGAGCCACAGCCAATCAGATTTATTTTATTTCAATGCAAATTATTGATGCCAAAGACTGCAAAGTTTACAAACTTGGTCATTAAGTAATTTTGTGTTAGGGTTAGAAAAAGTGGGCGGCGCCAACACCAGCCAAATACATACCTGGGCAATGCCGAGTCATCAGTGGGCGGAGACAAACACAAATTTCACTGGGAAAATGTAAACTGCAGCCATTCTTAAACTATTAATTGTAGGGTTCTAAAACTTTGCACAGTTGGTCACTGGGTGACTGGGATTAATATTCAGAAAAGTGGGTGAGCCTACAAAAACCAATCACAATTCACCTATTGATTTTCAAGGCAAATATTTAATTGCTGCCATTTTTGCACTGTTAATGGCACAAGCCTCAAACCTGGTACAGTTGATCATTGGGTGACTGGGGTTAAATATTTAGAAAAGGGGTGGGGCCACAAACAGTGAATCAGATGTGTTTCATTTCCATGAAAATTATTCATGCCAAAGACCACAAATCTCACAAACTTGGGCATTGACTATTGACAATTGTGTGTTAGGGTTAGAAAAAGTGGCCACAGCCAACAGCAGCCAAATACATACCCGGGAAACATTAGTGGGTGGAGAAAAATACAAATTTCACTGCCAGAATGTAAACTGCAGCCATTCTTACACTGTCTGTCAATGGCAGGGTTCTTAAACTTTGCACAGTTGGTCACTGGGTGACTGGGATTAATATTCAGAAAAGTGGGTGGAGCCTACAAAAGCTAATCAAAATTCACCTATTGATTTTCAAAGGAGTGGAGCCACAGCCAGTTAGATTTATTTCATTTCAATGCCAATTATTGATGCCAAAGACCGCAAAGCTCACAAACTAGGTCATCATTGAGTAATTGTGTGTTAGGATTAGAAAAAGTGGGCAGAGCTAACACTAGCCAATCACATACCTGGGCAACGCCGGGCGACCAGCTAGTAATTAAATACTATGTCTTTTATTTGCCCGTTTGTCTCGGTTATGACACCATTTAAATTTTGTCCCTATCACAATGTATGGCGCCAATATTTTATTTGGAAATAAAGGTGCATTTTTTTCCATTTTGCATCCATCCCTATTTACAAGCTTATAATTTAAAAAATGTTTAAAGTATACCCCCTTCAAATGCATATTTAAAAAGTTCAGACCCTTAGGTAACTATTTATGTCTTTTTTTTTGTCATTTTTTTCCCATTAAAAATTTTATTTGGGTAATATTTTGGTGTGGGAAATAAACAGTTAATTTTTAATGTAATTTTTACGTGTAGAAAGACTAAAGCCTCTTGTAAGAGCGCTTCGGTTTTTGTGCTGGGGACACAAATCGGTGATCGGGAACCATGTTCCCGTTCACTGATCCCAGGGCTACCGGGGGACACCACGGGGGCACGTCCACGGCGAAGCGTGGCACCGCAGCAGAGCAGCCGCCTGGACGTGAGCATACGTCCGGGCGGCAGAAATGGTTAAATTAGGCCCCAGAGTTGTACTATAAAAAAATCTTACACACATCACCTACAGTGGGTTGCAAAAGTATCCAGCCCCCTTGAAGTTTTCCACATTTTGTCATTTTACTGCCACAAACATGAATCAATTTTATTGGAATTCCACATGAAAGACCAACATAAAGTGGTGTACACGTGAGAGGTGGAACGAAAATCATACATGATCCCAAATTTTTTTTACAAATAAATAACTGCAAAGTGATGTGTGCATAATTCTTCGGCCCCCTTTGATCTGAGTGCAGTCAGTTGCCTCTAGACATTGCCTGATGAGTGCTAATGACTAAATAGAGTGCGCCTGTGTGTAATCTAATGTCAGTACAAATACAGCTGCTCTGTGAGGGCCTCAGAGGTTGTCTAAGAGAATATTGGGAACGACAACACAGTGAAGTCCAAAGAACACACAAGACAGGTCAGGGATCAAGTTATTGAGAAATTTAAAGCAGGCTTAGGCTACAAAAAGATTTCCAAAGCCTTGAACATCCCACGGAGCACTGTTAAAGCGATCATTCAGAAATGGAAGGAGTATGGCACAACTGTAAACCTACCAAGACAAGGCCATCCACCTAAACTCACAGGCCGAGCAAGGAGAGCGCTGATCAGAAATGCAGTCAAGAGGCCCATGGTGACTCTGGACGAGCTGCAGAGATCTACAGCTCAGGTGGGAGACTCTGTCCATAGGACAACTATTAGTCATGCACTGTACAAAGTTGGCCTTTATGGAAGAGTGGCAAGAAGAAAGGCATTGTTAACAGAAAAGCATAAGAAGTCCCGTTTGCAGTTTGCCACAAGCCATGTGGGGGACACAGCAACCATGTGGAAGAAGGTGCTCTGGCCAGATGAGTCCAAAATGGAACTTTTTGGCCAAAATGCAAAACGCTATGTGTGGCGGAAAACTAACACTGCACATCACTCTGAACACACCATCCCCACTGTCAAATATGGTGGTGGCAGCATCATGCTCGGGGGGTGCAGCTCTTCAGCAGGGACAGGGAAGCTGGTCAGAGTTGATGGGAAGATGAATGGAGCCAAATACAGGGCAAACTTGGAAGAAAACCTATTGGAAACTGCAAAAGCACTTGAGACTGGGGCAGAGGTTCACCTTCCAGCAAGACAATGACCCTAAACATAAAGCCAGGGCAACAATGGAATGGTTTAAAACAAAACATATCCATGTACGTTCACACTTGCGGTTTTGCAAAAACCGCACCGGATGTCCGGACCGCACCGGAGCCGGATCGGACCTGAACCGTACGGTTCCTGTCCGGATCCGGTCCGGATCCGGTCCGGTTGCATACGGTTTCCGTGCGGTATGAACACGGTTGCGGTCCGGATCTGGATTCTTAAAGAGATAACAACCTGTATAAATACCTGGGGTTCTGGGAGGTCAGCAGAAGCTCTGGGGTCATTGTTGGAGACAGCTGGACGTGTGGAGACCATCCTTGGATACAGAGACAGCAGTTGGGACCATGGATCCAGTCATTTTTTACGCTTATTACCTGGGAATTCTCTCCTTCCTGTTGTTTACCTACTACTATGTGGGGAGAAGGCGTGCTCCTCGCAGGAGATGGTGGGTGCACCCTCTACTAGCCAGGAGGCAGAGGAAGGGAGAGTTCCAGGCCCTCTACCGGGACCTCAGACGACACCCACAGAAGTTCTACAGCTACACTCGGATGTCTATTCCCCTGTAAGTATATAGGCCTAAATACACCAACCCCCACCATTCCTAAACACCCCACCCTCACCCCCACAACACCTCATCCCTGTATACCTAGCTAAACACACCACCCTGACCCCCACACCCCTGTATACCTAGCTATACACTACACCCCCACCCTCCACAACACTCCCAAACCTCTGTAAACACACCTCCCCCATCCTCCACCCAACACCTTGTCCCACAACATACTTTACAGCTTCTTCCTTTACATCTCCTGACAGGTTTGATACCCTTTTGGAGATGGTGAAGGATGACCTTAGGAAGAAGGATACCACGTTCAGGAGAGCAGTCACACCACAAGAACAACTACTCATCACACTGAGGTATGTAAAAACAAATTTTTTTATTGCAAAAACAACCACTTTCCAACATGGAAACATTCTTCCAACATGGAAGACAAAAAAATAACATATCTATGGTATAGCCCGGTCTGTTTTAAGGAACACCAACCACCAACTTTGTGCTGGAAGAGTTGCAGGGCATAGCTGCCCAAGTGTCTTTCGGGGACACCAGTCCCTAATATTAAAGTGCTTCAAAAACCTAACCACTGGCACAGGACCCTCTGAGCCATGGATGAAGGACACAGGTCAGTGAAAAGGCTAGGCCTCTCACCGACCAGTCAAGGTGTCCTTCATCCATGGCTCCAAGGGTCTTGTGCAAGTGATTAGGAACAAGAACAAAGTGAGGAGCAAGAGGAACCGATGGCAGAGGTGCATGACTACAGGTGCAGTGCAACAGGCACAAGGTTGTGACCCAGGTAGTGTCTTTCGGGGACACCAGGCCCTAATAAATTGAAGTGCTTTAAAAACCTAACCACTGGCACATGACCCTCTGAGCCATGGATGAAGGACACAGGGCAGTGAAAAGGCTAGGCCTCTCACCGACCAGTCAAGGTGTCCTTCATCCATGGCTCCAAGGGTCTTGTGCAAGTGGTTAGGAACAAGAACAAAGTGAGGAGCAAGGGGAACCGATGGCAGAGGTGCATGACTACAGGTGCAGTGCAACAGGCACAAGGTTGTGACCCAGGTAGTGTCTTTCGGGGACACCAGGCCCTAATAAATTGAAGTGCTTTAAAAACCTAACCACTGGCACATGACCCTCTGAGCCATGGATGAAGGACACAGGGCAGTGAAAAGGCTAGGCCTCTCACCGACCAGTCAAGGTGTCCTTCATCCATGGCTCCAAGGGTCTTGTGCAAGTGGTTAGGAACAAGAACAAAGTGAGGAGCAAGAGGAACCGATGGCAGAGGTGCATGACTACAGGTGCAGTGCAACAGGCACAAGGTTGTGACCCAGGTAGTGTCTTTCGGGGACACCAGGCCCTAAAATTGAAGTGCTTCAAAAACCTAACCACTGGCACATGACCCTCTGAGCCATGGATGAAGGACACAGGGCAGTGAAAAGGCTAGGCCTCTCACCGACCAGTCAAGGTGTCCTTCATCCATGGCTCCAAGGGTCTTGTGCAAGTGGTTAGGAACAAGAACAAAGTGAGGAGCAAGAGGAACCGATGGCAGAGGTGCATGACTACAGGTGCAGTGCAACAGGCACAAGGTTGTGACCCAGGTAGTGTCTTTCGGGGACACCAGGCCCTAAATTATTAGTGCTTCTAAAACCTAACGACTGGCACAGGACCCTCTGAGCCATGGATGAAGGACACAGGTCAGTGAAAAGGCTAGGCCTCTCACCGACCAGTGAAGGTGTCCTTCACCCATGGCTCCAAGGGTCTTGTGCAAGTGATTAGGATCAACAAAGTAAGGAACAAGAGGAATCAAAGGCACAGGTGCAGGACTACAGGTGCAGTGCAACAGGCACAAGGTTGTGACCCAGGTAGTGTCTTTCGGGGACACCAGGCCCTAAATTATTAGTGCTTCTAAAACCTAACGACTGGCACAGGACCCTCTGAGCCATGGATGAAGGACACAGGTCAGTGAAAAGGCTAGGCCTCTCACCGACCAGTGAAGGTGTCCTTCACCCATGGCTCCAAGGGTCTTGTGCAAGTGATTAGGATCAACAAAGTAAGGAACAAGAGGAATCAAAGGCACAGGTGCAGGACTACAGGTGCAGTGCAACAGGCACAAGGTTGTGACCCAGGTAGTGTCTTTCGGGGACACCAGGCCCTAAAGTTCAAGTCCAGCAAAACCAAAAGTTAAAAAGCCCTGTGATGGTATCCTTCCTCCGAGGATCGGAGGTATTCAGAGGAGCATGTCCAGGAACAATTTGACTTTTTTTTTCAAATTGTATCGGCACCACTACTAGAAAAGGTGGGAGTTGCTGCCTGGAAATCTGGACTCTCTTGGGTGCTGGTCGTGGATGAGCTGGACCCTGACAGCGGTGGCCCATATTGACTGCCTCTGTAGCCGGTGTACATCTGTGATGATTGCCAGGTGGGCACCGCTGTTGGTTGTGGGGGTCTAAAAATTGGTGGTTGCAATAATGGCGTGTCCATGTGCTGTTTAATCACCTCCAGCAAATTGGAATGGCACGCCATCAGGTTTTGTGAAGGCACCTTTTCAAGATATGGTATTAGAGACATCACAGTGTGAAAACACGGGTGTGCCTGCAATTTCAGTAGTTCCTTGCTTTGTTGATGCATTTGCTGCATCATGTTCTGCAGCTGGCCCACCGACTGATGATGCTGCGCACGCAGTTGGTCGATTTCTCCTCTGTGCATCTCATGCATCATTTTAAGCTCGTCCCTGTAGTGCCCATGTACAGCGTCGAGCTCACATTGCAGTGTAGTGATGTGGGACTTGTACTGCTCCATGATATGGCCCCTGTCCTCATCTTGCAACTGCCGGGTTATGAGAGTTTGGTGGCTCTGAAGAATCCCGAGAAGTCCGGAGACAGCCCCGGACATCTCGGACTCTGTCTCTCTCCTTGTTGGGGGGAGGGTACCTCGACGCCTCACTGGTGTGGTGGTCCTCACTGGTGGTGTGGCAGCATCTTCCCGTCCTCTGGCCTGTGTCGGGGTTGCCCTGCGCGCTGGTTGTGCTGCAGTCTCTCGGTGCTCCTCACTTTGTTCTTGTTCCCCTGGAGCTTCCATAGCGGTCGATTGTGGAGGTTCAGCTTCTTCCACACTCGGTCCTGCAACCTCAACATCCAAGCTCTCTTCTGCCAAGTCATCATCAAAGGACGGAGTTGTGATTAAGGACTCCCTCCTCCTACTCCTCGCCTCGGGGCAATAGGTTACATCGGCGACGTCATCATCCACCAAGCTCTCCTCACTGCTGAACCGTGCCTCCTGGGTCGGTTCCTCTTGCTCCAAATTGTCTTCAGTCCTGTAGATAAAAAAAATATTTATTGGTGTGCCAAACAGCATGTGGCGTCAATTCACAGAGCTAGCAAACACTAGCAATCACTTTATCACCCGTTTCTACCCAACATTTGATAAAGCTTGTGAGAAAAGTTCGCTAGCCATGAGAATTGAGGCCATAGCAATACATGGCCGAAGTCATGGTAAATGAGCTCTCAGTTCCTGCCCACAGTAGTGGTACTTACAGTCTAGGTTCCAGGCTTGCATTGATGAAAGACAATTGCTTGGCAAATTGGTAGTCTTTTTGTCGCCTTCCCCCGCCACTGCCACTTCGTTCGGCAAGTTTTTTCTTCCGTAGCCATTTCACATATGCATCCCGTATATTGCGCCACCTTGTCTTGTACCTTTCTCCTGTAACGACATGAAAAATTGATTTCGATTATTTCTCTTGTAGGTACATCGCAACTGGACAAACATATACATCGCTACATGTCACATTTCGTATTGGGAAGAGCACGGTGGCAGGCATCGTCGTGAGGACTTCGAGGATCCTTTGGACGCGACTGAGGGCCAGATACATGCCTGTGCCGGACACCACGAAATGGGAGGAGATCGCCCAGGGCTTCTGGACCGAGTGCAAGTTTCCTAATTGTGTTGGCGCACTGGATGGGAAACACATCCGGATTCAGAAACCCGTGGGGAGTGGCAGCCATTATTTCAACTATAAAAAATACTTCAGCATTGTTCTAATGGCAGTGGCAGATGCGGACTACAAGTTTGTGTACGTGGATGTGGGGTCGTACGGTAGTTCCAATGACTCTGGAATTTTCCAGCGTACGACCCTTTGCCGGCTGATGGAGGAAGGCAGACTGCGTCTCCCCCGTGATAGACCCTGGCCTGGGACAAGGGCACCGGCCTACCCCTATGTGTTTGTGGGGGACGAGGCCTTCGCCCTGTCCGACCATGTAATGCGTCCGTACCCAGACAGGGGACTTGATGCCAGCCAGCTACACTTCAATGCTCGGTTGAGCCGTGCAAGGAGAATGGTGGAGTGCACATTTGGGATCCTGGTGTCAAAGTGGAGGGTGTTCCACACGCCCATGCTGCTGAAACCGGGCAACGCAGTTGTCGTGGTGAAGGCAGCATGCATCCTCCACAACTTTGTGCGGCAGGAGGAAAGAGAGACTCCGGAACCCCCGAATGTGCTTCCACTAATGCCCCTGCGGAGGTATGCAACCAGGCCAAGGGTAGTGTCACTGCGGAACAGGGACCAACTGAGACTTTATTTTACCACACCACCTGGACGAGGGTGAATGTTTGGTTTTTAATATGTTTTGTTGAAATGTGTTTATTTTGGAGTTTCAAGTTTGAGTGATTTTAAATGTATTAATTTTTTACAATAAATTGATGTATAATAATTGGTCATTGTGTATGTTTTATGTGCACAGGTGGGGTACATCGCAGGTGGGTGGGATACATCACAGGTGGGTGGGATACATCACAGGTGGGTGGGATACAGCACAGGTGGGTGGGATACAGCACAGGTGGGGTACAGGTGGGTGGGATACATCACAGGTGGGATACATCACAGGTGGGGTAGAGGTGGGTGGGATACATCACAGGTGGGGTAGAGGTGGGTGGGATACATCACAGGTGGGGTAGAGGTGGGTGGGATACATCACAGGTGGGGTACAGGTGGGTGGGATACATCACAGGTGGGGTAGAGGTGGGTGGGATACATCACAGGTGGGGTACAGGTGGGTGGGATACATCACAGGTGGGGTAGAGGTGGGTGGGATACATCACAGGTGGGGTACAGGTGGGTGGGATACATCACAGGTGGGGTAGAGGTGGGTGGGATACATCACAGGTGGGGTACAGGTGGGTGGGATACATCACAGGTGGGGTACAGGTGGGTGGGATACATCACAGGTGGGTGGGATACATCACAGGTGGGTGGGATACATCACAGGTGGGATACATCACAGGTGGGATACATCACAGGTGGGGTACAGGTGGGTGGGATACATCACAGGTGGGGTAGAGGTGGGTGGGATACATCACAGGTGGGGTACAGGTGGGTGTGATACATCACAGGTGGGGTAGAGGTGGGTGGGATACATCACAGGTGGGTGGGATACATCACAGGTGGGTGGGATACATCACAGGTGGGATACATCACAGGTGGGATACATCACAGGTGGGATACATCACAGGTGGGATACATCACAGGTGGGGTACAGGTGGGTGGGATACATCACAGGTGGGTGGGATACAGCACAGGTGGGGTACAGGTGGGTGGGATACATCACAGGTGGGGTAGAGGTGGGTGGGATACATCACAGGTGGGTGGGATACATCACAGGTGGGATACATCACAGGTGGGATACATCACAGGTGGGATACATCACAGGTGGGATACATCACAGGTGGGGTACAGGTGGGTGGGATACATCACAGGTGGGTGGGATACAGCACAGGTGGGGTACAGGTGGGTGGGATACATCACAGGTGGGGTAGAGGTGGGTGGGATACATCACAGGTGGGGTACTGGTGGGTGGGATACATCACAGGTGGGATACATCACAGGTGGGGTACAGGTGGGTGTGATACATCACAGGTGGGGTACAGGTGGGTGGGGAACAGGTGGGTGGGCCACGGGTGGGTGGGCAACACGTGGGTGACACAAATCCATAGCAAAAGTTGAATACATCACAAGCTTAAACCACAAGCCCCCCCCCCAAAAAACTTCTAGTCAACATACCCTCTGTGCCTTGCTGTCTCTTGCTCAAGTTCTCAAAGTCCTCCACATACAGCTTGGCAATTTTTTTCCACAGGCCTCTGCATTTTTTGATGTTGCTGTGGTCCGCATCCCCCTTGTCCCACAGGGCTGGTACCTGCTGCACCTGTAGGATGAGGTCTTCTGATGTGTAGGGCCTCACCCCCTCGCTATCAGACAGATCCTGCTCCATATTGCTGCCAAAGAGCTCCAGCATGAAGTCACTGCTGCTCCACTCTGTGAACGCTGGTGCCATGTGGTCCCCATCCAAAATGGCCACCATACCATAGAGTCTGCATAGGAAGTGTGGTACAACATCCGTTTTTTATAGCCAGTGTGTTATGCGCTCTCCGGTTCTCATTGGTTTCCATTGGCCGGATGCAACATTCCGGCTCCGGTCCGGATACGTCAGCCGGACCAGCCGGACCAAAAAATAGCGCATGTTGGAACGGACGCCGGAGTCCGGATCCGGTCCGGCTCCGGTCCGGACGAAACGGACGCATGTGAACGGTCGCATAGACTTTCATTGCTATGCCGTGCGTCCGTTTCGTCCGGTCCGCATGCGGTCCGGCTCCGGCACGGCTCCGGCACGGCGATTCCGGATAGCAACCGCTAATGTGAACCGGGCCGAATGGCCCAGTCAAAGTCCAGATCTAAATCCAATCGAGAATCTGTGGCAAGATCTGAAAACTGCTGTTCACAAACGCTGTCCATCTAATCTGACTGAGCTGGAGCTGTTTTGCAAAGAAGAATGGGCAAGGATTTCAGTCTCTAGATGTGCAAAGCTGGTAGAGACATACCCTAAAAGACTGGCAGCTGTAATTGCAGCAAAAGGTGGTTCTACAAAGTATTGACTCAGGGGGTCGAATAATTACGCACACCCCACTGATTTGTAAAACATGTTTGGAATCATGTATGATTTTCGTTCCACATCTCACGTGTACACCACTTTGTATTGGTCTTGCACGTGGAATTCCAATAAAATTGATGCATGTTTGTGGCAGTAATGTGACAAAATGTGGAAAACTTTAAGGGGGCCGAATACTTTTGCAACCCACTGTATGTTCTCTGGAAAACCAATCCTAGCTGCACAGTGCAGGTGACAGTTACCTCCCCCCCACCTCTTACTCACCGAACATTAACATTCATCTGGTGGTCATAGTCCTTTAGCGTGGTTCCCTCCAGTGTTCCATTTACTAGGATACCCCCACTATTCACCAGAACATCCAGCTGTCCATAGTGTCCAACCGTCTCCTCTACTATGCGCTGGAGGACCGCCTCATCTGTCAGCTCGCCGGGAACCAAGAGGGGCTGCAGGGAGGAGACACCATATCAAGATCAATTGACAGATTCCCAAAGTACAGTTTATTTGTTCTGAAAGCTGCTATTGCATTTTATTGCACAGCTGCTGTATTTATATATCAAAATCTATCTAGTGATCACGTCTCAGCTTTTTCTGCTTCAGCTCAGTACAGCTCAGTTTTGTCAGTTTGCTAATGTCTACTAAATGTATCTGACAAAGGAATGTGAACAAAAGATAATGTTATCACATATTTGGATGCAACCAGAAGCTTTCCACTGAAGAAGTAAGTGCTGTGTTTAACTGTTTGAATGCTGTTCTGCTACAATTTGTTTGTGGTAGTAGATTTTATGCTGTAAATAATCTTTTAGAGCAGAGAGGCAATGCTGAGTTTCACACCACTTTCACAAACAAACACAGAGACGTTGAGCAGCCTCCACTGACTGAGCCACACACAGAAGATGAGAGGCCACAAATGGCTGGATAAACAGAGAACCAATTTGTAGGCATCACCTTTTGACCAGAGGCCTCCTCGCAGCGCTGCGCCGTCTCCTGCAGCTTCTCCAGGTTTCTTCCATTCAGAGCCAGTCGGGCACCGAGGCGGGAGAAGAGAATAGCAGTGCCGGCCCCAATCCCAGAACTGGCCCCGGTCACCAGGCACACCTTCCCCTGCAGAGCCACCACCTAAGAGATGAGAACAGTCATGTGACATTGCAGAAAAACAAACACAGCCAATATAAAGTAGTATGTTCATAGTAAAGGTTGGTGTGAAGCGCAGAATAAAGGTTGTAATTATAAATCAGGGTCACCCACAACTGGCGTCTACTGTATAGGCAGGTGAGGAGACCCGGGTTTTGCTTTTTAGGGGAGGAGGGATCTCCCCAGTTTACACGCAGCTTATCAACTGACTACTGGTTGATCTTACACTTCTTGTGCTTGGTTGCCTTTTTATATAATGTAAAATCTTCCTTCAACCTGATTTACATTCTTACATTTACCCCAGGTGGCAACATCTTTAATCTTGCCAGGTGATCTCTGCCGAATGTTTGTTTACTGAAAGCTCTTAAGCCGTCAGAACACATAACCGGTCTCCCAGAATGCTTTGGGAGTTGGCATAAGACTTCCACATAGCTAAAGATCTGAGGCCACTGGAAGGGCGAGGTTACATACCAATTTATAGCATTATATAGATATAGGAAGTGCTTTGGATGCTAAACCCAATGATTGTTACCCCAAAAGTGGGTATCCTAAATCATTTTCTGCATCCTACTATTCCTCACTACAGTGCCTCATTAAAATTGAGAGGTAAAGGTGGACTTGCCTCTCAAAAATGAGACTACTGACAGTGGTTCTCACACACATTTTTATTTTTAACAACAACTTGCAAGCATTTCAGTTGTCTAACCGCCACTTCATCAGGCAAAAGTGCAAAAAAAAGGGGTATCTACAATGCATTAGTACTGGGCCCAGCGTCTCTACGCTGCCATATTCAACATAGGGGTGGGGCTAGCTGCCAGAACCTGACTGAGGCCTAGTGCACACCAGAGCGGTTCGGTTGCATTTTTCGGAACGCTTGCGGTTGAGGAAACGCTTGGGTAATGTATTTTAATGGGCTGGTGCACACCAGAGCGGGTCGGTTTTAGCTGAAATGCAAACTCCCAGGCTGCAGCATTTTTTTGGGTTTCTTAGGCGTTTCTGCCTCCAATGTTAAGTATAGAAAAAAACGCAAAATGCTTGATAAAACGCCAGATCAGAGGGGTTTTCCAGGCGTTTTTGTTACAGTAGCTGTTCAGTAGCAGCTTTACTGTAACAATATCTGTAATCTGCTACACAAAAACGCTACCAAAAATGCTTCACTTTAGGTACAAAACGCTACACAAAACCGCAAAACGCTTCATAATAATAAGAAAAAAACGTTTCAAAATCCGCTAGCATTTGCGGATCTGCGGTTTTTGGTGTGCACTAGGCTTGAGTCCGGGCTCTGGTGAATTATTTCACAGATGTGTGCCAGGACACGGTGACAAGGGGTGACCCTTCTTTATCTCTCCTCACAAGGAACCTACCCTAGATAGGAATAATTCTGATATACAGACTATGCTATGATCTGTTTTTTCTTTTTCTTTCAATCATTGGTTCCCCTCCGGAGCGGAGTTGATTTTATGGGTAAAGCTCTGGTCTATCTGGACGTGTATGCACGTTCAGTGTTTCCGCGGCGAGGGGGCGCGCCCGCCGCTCGTTACCAGCGGCCTTCACACAGTGGAGATTAGGGAAAGGAAAAAAAAAAAAAAATGAACTACTCCGGCAAACTCTGGATAGTGATATTAGTGATATCTAGGGTGGCCATCCGTCCGGATTTCCGCCGGACAGTCCGGTTTTTGGACCTGTGGTACCTGCCAATAAGAAATCTGCCAATAAGATTGCATTTGTGGGGAAATCTTCTGCCAATAACATTGCATTTGTGGGGAAATCTTCTGCCAATAACATTGCATTTGTGGGGAAATCTGATGCCAATAAGATTGCATTTTGTAGGGAAATCTGCCAGTGAGATTGCATTTGCGGGGAAATCTGCCAGTGAGATTGCATTTGTGGGGAAATCTGACAGTGAGATTGCATTTGTGGGGAAATCTGCCAGTGAGATTGCATTTGTGGGGAAATCTGACAGTGAGATTGCATTTGTGGGGAAATCTGCCAGTGAGATTGCATTTGTGGGGAAATCTGCCAGTGAGATTGCATTTGTGGGGAAATCTGCCAGTGAGATTGCATTTGTGGGGAAATCTGCCAGTGAGATTGCATTTGCGGGGAAATCTGCCAATGAGATTGCATTTTGTGGGGAAATCTGCCAGTGAGATTGCATTTGTGGGGAAATCTGCCAATGAGATTGCATTTGTGGGGAAATCTGCCAATGAGATTGCATTTGTGGGGAATTCTGCCAATGAGATTGCATTTTGTGGGGAAATCTGCCAATGAGATTGCATTTGCGGGGAAATCTGCCAATGAGACTGCATTTGCGGGGAAATCTGCCAACGAGATTGCATTTGTGGGGAAATCTTCTGCCAATGAGATTGCATTTGCGGGGAAATCTGCCAATGAGATTGCATTTTGTGGGGAAATCTTCTGCCAACGAGATTACATTTTGTAGGGAAATCTTCCGCCAACGAGATTGCATTTTGTGGTCGGCCGGCCCTCCACCATGTGGACTATTGTGCGCCACTGTCCTCGGTAAGATGTCCTTTTTAGGGTGTGATGTCCTCCTTTTTGGGGTTCTGCAAGTGGCCACCCTAGTGAGATCTAGTGGCAAAATAGTAAAAACACACTAAAGGCAAATATTAATTAAAAATTAATAAAATGAATCCCTTCATGGGTGGGTTTTATTTATACTTTTTTTCTTGCGTTTCCTTAAAAAATGCATAGAAAATAAAGTAAATCGATAAAAAAAAAAAACGATTAGAAAATCGATGGCCAGTAAATCTGTAGCAAAAATTAATTGTGTATTCCCAGCATTAGAGGTAGAGGATCAGCAGGATCAGCATGCCTAAGGCCTCTTTTCCACAGGCAGTTGAACTGAGTACTTAGCAAGCAGTTACCAGGCAACAGTTAGGGCCTGTTTCCACTACACGCAGGTTCTGCATGCAGAAAACTGACTCCAATGAATGCCTATGGGAAATCTGCATCAGAAAAATCGCGTTCAGTGGAAACAGTCCCATAGGCATTCATTGGAGTCAGTTTTCTGCAAGCAGAATCTGTGTGTAGTGGAAACAGGCCCTTAGCTGTTACCAGGCTGCAGTAAGCAGTTGCCAGGCAGCAGCAGGCAGTTGTGAGAGTTTGTGAGGCATTTCACTGCCTATCAACTGCGTGTGGAAAAGAGGCCTAAAGGCCACTAGTTTCCACTAGGAGCAGTGCAATGCGGCTACATAGCTGCATCGCCGCAGGAAGTGACGTCAGTGGAGCACACGTTGGAACGAGGAAGAGGTGAGTGATCCCCGCCCGTTGCCTCTTATAGCTGCAGCCAGCGACGTAACTTTTTAAAGCTGGAGGGGAGCGGAGGACGGGGGACCCAGGCGAGGGAGGGGGGGGGGTCCGACCCCCCTCCCTGCCGCTAGGCCCAATACCCCCTTCCTGCCCGCTATCCCCTCCAGCTCGGGCGGCCCCCCACACCCACGGACCGGCGGGTGCCGCCCCCCCCAGAAGTGCCACCTGAGGCAAAAGTTTCACCCCGCCTCATGGGCGGGCCGGCCCTGGATGCGGCTAGGTTGCCCCATTCACATAACTTTAGTAGTGGAAACCGGCCCTAAGAATGATCAATAAGATGCAAATAATCAGTGGCGTAGCCATAGGGATTGCAGGGGTTGCGGCCACACTGGGGCCTTTGAGCCAGAGGGGCCCCATAGGGTTCCTCCCTCAACAGCAGTTTTAGCTCTTTATTGGTCCTGTGCTGCTAATAATCAATTTCATAGATGGTTTGAATGATAGTGATCATTAGCAAACCGATCCCCATCCCCTTCTTGCACCTCTGGCACTGTGGTTGTCCTTGGCAGGTTTTGGTGCGTCGTATCAATTGTTATGTACAGAGTGCTTGTGGGGCCCAATGTAAAATTTGTATGGGGCCCATTTGTCCTTAGCTACGCCACTGCAAATAATGTCTCCTTGCATTCAAATTTTATGTAAATCATATGCAGCTTGATATTAGAACAATTGAGAATAATTTAAGGCCTCCTTTCCATGGACTGTTGAACTGTGTGCTCAGCAAGCAGGTACCAGGCAGCAGTGAGCAGTTATCAAGCAGCAGTGAGCAGTTGCCAGGCAGCAGTGAGAAGTTGTGAGAGTTTGAGAGGCATTTTACTGCCTACAGGGTTTGTACTCTTTACTGCCCAAGGCCACTGTCACCAGCCCCCTCCCTCCCCCCTTCAGTATAGGTAACGAGATGACCCCTTATCTCCTTTCCCCCCCAGTACAGTTAACCAGAGGACTCCCTTAATCCCTCCTTTTCCCACCCCCCTTTCAGTATAGGTAGCCAGCAGCCAACAGTTTCACTCATTTCTCTGCTTGTCTCCAGTACAGAAGCTTCCTCTTCCTTTCCGTCTCCAATGCTGCCCAGGTCCATAGCCACCAGCCACAATGCAAACATGCACAGAGAGCAAGATGGCTGCTGCACAGGAGGCTAGCTGCAGAGTCCTGCGTTCAGGCGCTCACCTGATCTCCCTGCATTGCAGCATTTACAAGCTTGCATATGCTGCACCAGTTTAGCCTGCTGCTTTGGTGCCCTTACTCCTGTGGTGCACTAGACCATGGCCTAAATCCGGCCCTGACTGCCTATCAACAGTCCGTGGAAAAGAGGCCTTATTGGGTCAAGCTGCATAACATTTACAAGAAATTTGAATGCAAGGCAAATTATTTCCTTTGCATTCATCATCCCTATACACCACAGTGTCCCCTATCTGGTGCGTCCTGATCCATCATGGAAACATCGCCTAGTATTTGTATACTCTTTTTACTTCCAACATAAAATAGTGCAATAGGTAATACTGCACTACTATTTCTTTCCCACAGGTTTTTTTTTGTAAAGTTAATTTTTACAACATCTATTGATGTGTATGCGTGTGTCCATTTCCACAATGCAAGCAGGGCCGGAGCTACCATAGGAAAAAATGGGCAATTGCCCCAGGACCCCAGAGCCTGTAGGAGCCCCCATGGTGCCCCTCCCCCATCTCAACTGTTGCTCCCCAGAGACTCTGCAGAGTCTGTTAAGTTGGGAGTTGATTGGGGGAGGGACAGCAGCCAGCTCAGGAGCCCAGGAGGGAGATTTGGCTGCAACAAAGGGCCTCTAATGATGTTTTTTTGTCGGGCGTGCCTGTTGGGGGGCCCCCAGGCTAATCTTGCCCTAGGGCCCAATTGTTACTTGAACCGGCCCTGAATGCAAGGACATCTGCACAATAATAGGAAATACAGGAACTCTTAAAGAGAACCTGTACTGAGTAAAAATATTTAAAATAAACACATGAGGTAACTTCAAATGAACATTACATAGTTACCTTGCCATCAGTTCCTCTCAGAAGCTCACCAATTTCTTCTGACAATAATCCCTTCCAGTTCTGACAATATTTTGTCAGATCTGAAATATATCAGTTGCTGTCAATAAAATATCAGTTGCTGTCAGTTATAGCTGAGAGGAAAACTCATGTACCAGGTAATGTCCATGTTTCCCTATGGCTCAAGTGGGCGATGTTACAGTTTAACTGTGTGCTGACCAGAAAGCTGTTATGGGTAATGGCCATTTTCAAAATGGAGGACGGAGAATTACCTTGATCACAGTGAACAAACAGGAAGCGGGAGAGGAGAAAGACACTGAGGAGTAGACACTGAGGAGTAGACTACATAGAAGGTAAGTATGACTTGTGTATGCTTATTTTGACTTTTCATTTTCAGTTCAGGTTTTCTTTAAGCTAGGAGCACACATGTATAATATGTATAATAATAATAATAATAATAATAATAATCCTAACATTTGCTTTTCTCCTGTCGGATTCAAAGCGCTCAAGAGATGCAGCCACTAAGGGAGCGTTCAAGAGGCCACCCTGCAGTGTTAGGTAGTCTTGCCCAAGGAATACTTACTGGATAGGTACTGATTCAAACCCTGGTCTCCCATATCAAAGGCAGAGCCCTTAATCAGTAGTACTGAATTGAGTTGCACTTTACACACATTCAGAATAACACATGCGCAACCCTACCTGATGACAGTCTATGGGCGACACTGTAAAATGCAGCTATTTGGGATTTGCAATGTAACATTTTTAAAATGCAGAGATGAAAGCTATTAAAGATGTTTACTTACCCGGGGCTTCCTCCAGGCCCCATAAGCATGGATGTGTCCCTCGTCCTCCTCTCCTGTGCCTCTTTAAAGAGACTCCGTAACAAAGATTGCATCCTGTTTTTTATCATCCTACAAGTTCCAAAAGCTATTCTAATGTGTTCTGACTTACTGCAGCACGTTCTACTATCACCATCTCTGTAATAAATCAACTTATATCTCTCTTGTCAGACTTGTCAGCCTGTGTCTGGAAGGCTGCCAAGTTCTTCAGTGTTGTGGTTCTGTGATGCATCTCCCCCCTCCAGGCCCCTCTCTGCACACTGCTGTGTATTATTTAGATTAGGGCAGATTCTCTCTGCTCTATTATCTTTTACAAGCTGGATAAATCCTCCTCTGAGCTGGCTGGGCTTTCACATACTGAGGAATTACATACAGGCAGAGCTGTCTGCACTCTGTAGGAAGAAACAGCCTGACACTTTAGTGGAAGATAGCTGCAGGGGGAAAGAAACACACAAATGATCTCTTGAGATTCAAAAGGAAGGATGTATACAGCCTGCTTGTGTATGAATGTATTTTCTATGTGTGGACATACTGTACATCAACCTACTTCCTGTTTTGGTGGCCATTTTCTTTGTTTATAAACAAACTTTTTAAAACTGTTTTTAACCACTTTTAATGCGGCGGGGAGCGGCGAAATTGTGACAGAGGGTAATAGGAGATGTCCCCTAACGCACTGGTATGTTTACTTTTGTGCGATTTTAACAATACAGATTCTCTTTAAGCCTCAATCTTTTCTGGTATTCATCTCAGTCGAGCCCAGTCTTGTTAAGGGGTTATGCTGCCACCTAGTGGCCAGACCAGATATTATCACAGGAAATGTTTATAGAGGTCATCACAGGAAGTACTTTGTTGTTGTAACCTCTTTGCGTCTTACAAGACTAGCAGCATGAATAAAGCAGCTCCGAGTTGATTTACAATCTGCACCTTCTCTGCATTATTGAACTAACAGAAACATGGTGTCAGAAGTCTGAAACACACACACCATCCAATCATCCAGCTGGAAAAGAAACCTTCAGTATACAGAATAGAACTCAGTATTCAAGCAACCATGTATGCAAACACAATACCTCCACCATCTGAGATGAAGATGTCTGGTGACCTGGCTACCAAGTGGGAAACTTTCAAAGCTGAATTTCAGGACTTTATGTTAGCTTCCGGACTGCATGAGAAACCGGCAGAGGTACAGGCAGCCACTTTGAGGCGTGCAATGGGAAGTGAGTGCAGACACATATCGCTTTAATCTGAATTTGAATGAGGAACAGCAAAAGAGCGCTACTGCTATCTTGGATGCCCTGGAGGGGCATTTTAAGCCAAGAAAAATTGTCATCTTTGAGTGCTTTGTTTTTGGATCCCTCAAGCAGGAAGAAGGTGAGACAATTGACGGTTTTGTAACTAGATTAAGGGAGAAAGCAGCCACATGTGATTATGGACAGTTAAAAGATGACTTGATGAGAGACAGGCTGGTGTTAGGTATTGCTGATGAAAACACACACCGTCGCTTGTTAAGAGAAAGGACACTTACTCTGGCATCTGCCATTGATATTTGCCGAGCTGAAGAGCAAACAAACTTGCGAATGAAAGTGCTGACGCAGGCCAGAGTGGATGACAGTATTAATGCTACCGTTTCCCAAAAGCCAGTGCGTCAAAGCAACACAAAGCCAAGCACAGCACGATATCCTAACTGGAGCAAATTGCAGATGATATAAAAATAGTGGGTTGTGGAGACTCACTAGAGAAGGCCACTCGCGACCTTGATGCTAACATGATTGCTCTTATGAACCGCTGCAGAGAAGTGAAGCTTAGACTGAGCATCAAGAAGCTACAGTTTAAACTAAATTAAGTTTGCTTTCATGGTCACATTCTATCAGCAGAGGGGTTGAAGCCAGATCCTGAGAAGGTAAGGGCAATAAAAGACATGCCTGCTCCAACCGATTCCAAGGGAGTACAAAGGTTTATCGGATTTGTCACCTACCTGTCAAAATTCATGCCACGTCTCTCTGAGGTTTGTGAGCCTTTGCGCAGGCTTGTGAATAAAGACACGCTATGGCACTGGCTGCCAAAGCACTAGGAAGCAATTGATGAAATCAAGCGACTAGTCTCCACAGTGCCAGTACTAAGATACTATGACATTAGCAAGCCAATTACAGTTTAAAGTGACTCCAGTCAGAATGGCCTCGGCTGCTGCCTATTGCAGGATGGACAACCGGTAGCATTTGCTTCCAGAGCTCTCACCCCAACCGAGCAGAATTATGCTCAGATCGAGAAAGAATGCCTAAGCATTGTGTTTGCTTGACACCATTTCCATAGCTACTTGTACGGTCGGGAAAAGATCACTGTTGCAACCGATCACAAACCACTAGGCGCAATATTCAACAAACCTTTGCTTAGCGCTCCAAAACAACTTCAAAGCATGCTACTCTCACTTCAAAAGTAGGCTCTGGCGGTAACCTACAAACCAGGCCCATATATGTATGTGAGTGACACTCTGAGCAGAGCCACACCACGCTTGCATCCAGCAGACGCACCTCATGTTCAGCATTCAGTCTGCAGCTTGCACAGTGAAGAACTTGACATAGAGTGCATAAACCAGGCTGACCATTTGTCACGCATCAGCGTCTGTCACAGATCAGAGAGTCCACCGAGCAAGATGAAAACCTCAAGATCCTTAAATCAGTTGTGCTCAATGAATGGCCTGATACAAGGGCAGAGACACCTGTTGCTATCAGAGAGTATTGGGCCTACCGGGATAAAATAAGCCTACAGGATGGAGTGTTCTTCAAGGGGCAACATATTATCATCCCAAAGCAACTACATGTAGAGATGCTACAACGCATTCATTGGAGCCACATTGGTGGCAAGGCATGCTTCAGACAGGCTCGAGAAACACTGTTTTGGCCGAATATGCATGGGGAGATTAAAGACTATGTAGGGCAGTGCACTGTATGCAACGAATATGCACACAAACAACAAAAAGAGACTATGATGTCACATCCCCTCCCTACACGGCCATGGCAAATTTTGAGCATGGAAATATTCAACTACGCTGGCAAGGATTTTCTGCTGATCGTTGACCACTATTCAGACTTTTGGGAAATAGAACTATTGCCAGACCTGTCAGCAGGCACAACCATTAAAAAGATGTAAGGATCAACTTGCCAGATATGGCCAACCTGACCGAGTTTGCTTGTGCTATGTTCGCCAGGTTCGCTCAGGAATGGGGTTTTGAGCATGTTACATCGTCTCCAATGTACCCTAAAGCTAATGGCAAAGCAGAATCGGCAGTGAAGATTGTCAAAAGCCTGTGCAGGCGAGCGAAACGTGCAGGGGATGACCCATGGAAATCGATCTTACTTTGGAGGAATACACCAACAGCTGGCATGGACACTAGCCCTGCACAACGTCTAATGGCCCGCAGGCTGAAAACTATCCCAGTGACTGATGCACTGCTGGAGCCATGTGTTGCTGTAGAGGTACCCAGAAAAACAAAAGACAAGTGGCAAAACATACCTATGATAAAACAGCCAGGGACCTTCCTGCACTAAATGTGGGACAAAACATAAGATTGAAGCCTCTTCCAGGTGACAGGACCAGACTATGGAGATTAGGAACTTGTCTCTAACAAACAGCTCCTCGCTCTTATCTGGTTGAGGTGGAGGGTACACTGTACAGGCGCAACCGAGTAGACCTCAGACCAGCAGAGTCTAGTCCTACTAAGCTTACAGGAACAGAGCCCAGTGAAACGCCAAGACCAGAAATGCCAATGGAGGCCACAGAGGAGGCAACAGTGGAAGTTCAGCCGGAACGTTTGCCTGAAACTGACTGCACATTGGCCTCTCAGTCTGAGGGCACACCTGAGATCCCACGCTACACACGTAGCGGCAGGCGAATCCGGCCACCGACAAGACTTGACCTTTAAACAATTGTAAACAGTCATGTTTAGCTACCGTTGAGCATTTACATACTGTACATGCATATTGGTATGTACAGTGGACTAAATAACCTTCCTATTTGAATGCTTAAAAGTTTGTTTTAAAGTATGATAGATATATATATATAGATATATATATATATATATATATATAGATATATATATATATATATATATATAGATATATATATATATATATATATATATATATATATATATATATATATATATATATATATATATATATATATATATATAGTTAGAAAAGGGGGATGTTAAGGGGTTATGCTGCCACCTAGTGGCAGACCAGATATCACAGGAAATGTTTATAGATGTCATCACAGGAAGCACATTGCTGTTGTAACCAGAGTCGGGACAAGGTCCTCCAGCACCCAAGGCTGAGACACCAACGTGCGCCCCTCCATCCCTCCACCCCAGCCATCACACACTGATTGCTATTAGACTAAGAGGCGCCACAGGGCCCCCAACACCTTAATCTCTAGTTATCTGGCTTGCAGTCACTTCCATGTATCTCCTTTTCTTATTTCTTTCTGCTTCAAACACAATTAGGAATGACAGCTGAATGAATTGTGCACCCCTTCCTACACTGCGCCCTGAGGCTGGAGCCTCTCCAGCCTATGCCTCGGCCCGGCCCTGGTTGTAACCTCTTTGCTTCTTACAAGACTAGCAGCATGAATAAAGCAACTCTGAGTTCATTTACAATCTGCACCATCTCTGCATTATTGAACTAACAGAAACAAGTCTGACTCAGTGACGTCAGCCGGGGTCTTCTGCGCTTGCGCAAAAAGGTTTGTGCATGCGCAGAAGGCCCCCCGCTGACGTCACTGGGCCAAATACCGGAGCTGATTGCTGCTTAACGGAGGCACTCAGGAGGACGGCAAGGGACGCATCGGTGCTTATAGGGCTGGAGGAAACCCAAGGTAAGTAAAAATCTTTAATATTTGTGGTCTCTGGCATGGGCATAACAATAGGGGACGCAGCCCCTGCTCTCGCAGGGGGGGGGCCCAGCCCCTCTGGGCCCGCTCAGGGCCATTTTTGTGAGCTGGAGGGGTCGCAGCATGAGGAGAGAGCTTAAATAGTGCGTATACAGGCGGCGGGCAGATACATACCTTCCTTGCATTCCAGCGCGGATGTTTCTCCCTCTAGTGTCTGACTCTACTTCCTGTTTATACAGGAAGTCACGTCAGAAGCTACAGAGAGGAGCATCCGTGGAACGGAAGGAAGGTATGTATCTGCCGCTGCCCCGCCTCCTGCATACACACCGTTCAATGCTGGAGGTGAGTACAGAGCCCGAGGTGAGGCAACCCCTCCAGCCCCCAAAACTGCCCTGAGCGGGCCTGGGGGAGGGGGGCCCGCTCAGAATTTCTGCAGGGGGGCCTGGCGATTCCTAGTTACACCCCTGGTCTCTGGTACACGTTAACTGCTTGCCGACCGCTCCACACCAATTGGCGTGAACGCAGCGGCAGCCCTAGGACCACTCCACGATTGGCGTGAATGGCTGCGGGCTGAGATAGCAGGCAATCATGCATGCATTCCCCACTGGCATGATGGAGCTACGCACGCCGCCAGTCTCCCAATGGCTATCGCCGCTTGGAGACTGTTAGATGGCGAAAAGATCTATGGCTGTGTGACACGGCTGCCCCTCTGGGAGACAGGAGAGTGATCTGCTCTCATAGGGTGAAGCCTGTGGCAGCCGATCGCTGTCATTGGCTGGCTGGGGGAGGGAGTATAAAAAAAAATATATATGGAGAGCTCTGTTGGTGGGCAGAAAAGGAGGGGGTAATCACTTGTGTGCTGCTGAATTGTACCAGCCCTGCAGGAAGCCCTTAAAGCTGCAGTGGCCTTATTTGTAAAAAAATGGCCTGGTCAGGTCACTAGGGAGGTTTAACGCCGTGGTGAGGTTAAGCTTATTTCTGCGTACTTTATAAGAATTTGTATACACTGCTTTCATATGGTTGAAGAAAAAAAAAAGATGCACGCATTTCGGATGTGTTTTTTACAAAATAAATAGGATACTGTATTTTTCTCCATTGAAAATACTTCAAACGCATCAAAAACGCATGAAAAATGAAATCGCAAAACAAGATCTCATACAAAAATGCAGAACCAAAATAGCAGAAACCCACATGGCAGAACACTGTTGTATGCCGCACAGACAAGTGTGCTCGTAGTCAAAAGCCACGTATACACATTAGATAAATATCAGTCTGAACCCCGGTAAGCAACGTCACATGACAGATGCCAACAAACTACCGATATCGGAAGTTGGTCATGATCCATCCTGTTGGAGTTTTTCGACCGACAATTGTTCATCAAAGGTAGTGTGTACAGTTAATTAACCAATGTATAATGATCTTGTTGTGTACAGCGCACGCACCACAGCTCATGTTTGTACAGATATCGATCATTTCAATTAACCTCCCTGACGGTAAGCCGCCGGATAGCTCTATGCAGAGTATAGCACACAGCGGCCATTTTTACTCACCTCCCGGGGATCCAGACTTCAGTAGCCGTTCTCCTTTCTGTCCTTCGAGGCTCTGAATCACTCTGATGAGATCACCGTCAGTGAGCTCATTACAAAGTTACAGCGCCACCTGGAGGACAGAGGGAAAATTGCCGCGCTGAAGCTCAGGGAGATGAGTGAGTGCTGGGGCTGCTGCTGGCTTGTCTGAAACGTGCTGAAAAGACCCTAAAATCTAGAAATAATCATATCATCAGGGAGGTTAAAACACAAATGAAGTGAACTGGATATGAAGGTTGCCATATTTGATTCCTTTTAAAACAATACCAGTTGCCTGGCAGCCCTGCTGGACTATTTGGCAGCAGTAGTGTCTGAATCACACCAGAAACAAGCTTATCTTGTCAGATATAACAATAATGTCAGAAACACATGTTTTCTCAAAGTCTATGGCTAAAAGGATTAGAGGCAGAGGATTAGCGGGATAGCCAGGCAACTGGTATTGCTTAAAAGGAAATAAATATGGCAGCCTCCATATAACTCTCCCCTTCCACATTATCTGTCAGTTTCTTCTTTCTTGGATCGTTCATGTGTGTATACAGGTCGGCTGTTTAACCACCCTGGCGTTCTGATTAAATCGCCAGGGTGGCTGCGGGAGGGTTTTTTTTAAATAAAAAAAAAACTATTTCATGCAGCCAACTGAAAGTTGGCTGCATGAAAGCCCACTAGAGGGCGCTCCGGAGGCGATCTTCCGATCGCCTCCGGTGGCAAGAGATAACACGGAAGGCCGCAATGAGCGGCCCTCCGTGTTTCGCTTCCCTCGTCGCCATGGCGACGAGCGGAGTGACGTCATGGACGTCAGCCGACGTCCTGACGTCAGCCGCCTCCGATCCAGCCCTTAGCGCTGGCCGGAACTGTTTGTTCCGGCTACGCTGGGCTCGGGCGGCTGGGGGGACCCTCTTTCGCCGCTGCACGCGGCGGATCGCCGCGCTGCAGCGGCGATCAGGCAGCACACGCGGCTGGCAAAGTGCCGGCTGCGTGTGCTGCTTTTTATTTGGTTAAAATCGGCCCAGCAGGGCCTGAGCGGCAGCCTCTGGCGGTGTTGGACGAGCTGAGCTCGTCCAGACCGCTCAGCAGGTTAAGACTGTGAATTTTTGCCAATCGATCACATGATATGTGATACGTACCAATAGACCCTGAACAAGCATGCAGATCAGATGTCTATGACAAATCTGACAAAATTAGCTGCATGCATGTTTCAGGTGTGTGCATCTTGCATGCAACATTTTTTTGAGCGTTCCTAGCAGCATCCAGAGACAAATCTCAAATACAATAGCAGAAAAATTAAGCCACACTGGCACAAATACGATTTGTGATTTGCAGTGTAAAATAGCCTTAAAGAGAACCCGAGGTGGCCTTGTATTACGTTAGTGGGGCACAGAGGCTGGTTGGGCACACTAACACCAGCCTCTGTTTCCCCATCGTGTGTCTCAAAGACCCCCCTGCTCGCCGCTATACTCCCCGCAGTGCTGGCAACACGCAGCGTGTCGCCAGCACAATGTTTACTCTAGCGCTGTCTGTCAGCGCCGCTCCCACGCCTCCTCCGCATTGCCGCTACCCGCCCTCGTCCCTTCCCTCCAATCAGCGGGAGGGAAGGGACGAGGGCGGGTAGCGGCGATGCGGAGGAGGCGGCGGAGCGGCGCTGACAGACAGCGCTAGAGTAAACATTGTGCTGGCGACACGCTGCGTGTCGCCAGTACTGCGGGGGTATAGCGGCGAGCAGGGGGGTCTTTGAGACACACGATGGGGCAACAGAGACTGGTGTTAGTGTGACCAACCAGCCTCTGTGCCCCACTTACGTAATACAATGCCACCTCGGGTTCTCTTTAAAAAGGAACCCCAGAACCTATGGAAGCTGCCATATTTATTTCCTTTTAAACAATACCAGTTGCCTGGCAGCCCTGCTGATCTTTCTGGTCAGTGGGCTCTAAATCACACACCTGAAACATGCATGCAGCTAATCTTGTCAGATTTGTCATAGACATCTGATCTGCATGCTTGTTCAGGGTCTATTGGTACGTAGACACTTGCGACTATGGTCGTTTGAAACAGCAGCTTAACAATCAGTCTGCCGACAATCGGGGAAAGAACTTTCCCAAATGATCATTAAGTACAACGACGAACAAACGATAACAGCACGATGAGACAATCCAACAGGACAGATCATATTGAACGACAACCGTTACAAAACTATAGAGTGTACAGTTATCTGCCGAGAACTATCGTTACAAAGGCCAATGCGCCTGCGTTGGGTTTTGGCCAGCTTCCATACTTCCTGTGTAGTGCGTCCTGTAAAGATTGTTACATTACAAATTTCAAATAAACTTTATTTACAAGTTAACTATCATATATTTGTTTCTATTGTAACCTCATGTTAGTGCTTCTTTTTTATATATAAATATGTACGCAACATTTCCCTCTGATCGTTCTTTTCTGCAAGAACAATCGTTAAAATGCGTATGATGATTGCTGCATCCCATTGTTGCATTGCAATCGTTCCAATATTGTTCGTCTGGTAACTATCGTTCCTTGTAAACGATCGTTATCGCAAGTGTGTACGTAGCATACGACTTATAGTATTAGAGGCAGAATATAAAGCAGGACAGCCAGGCAACTGGTATTGCTTTAAAGGAAATAAACATGTCAGCCTCCATATCTCTCTTACCTCCGGTTGTTTTACTTGCACACATGCCTGAGCAGATGCAATGCCTGAGGGGGGAAGACAGTGACGTTGCTGTCAGCCTCCCCGCTGGAGGATCCTGTCCCAGCCCTGGCCGTCAGTGTGTGACCCATATGGATTATACAGCGCCTGTGTATAATGAAGGGAGCCCTTGTGTGTGCCTGTCTTGTAGCACACTGTGCAGTATATCCCGTATACAGCAGAGCACAGGGGTAATGAGGCTGCTGTGTCTGTACATTGCAGCAGAGTATATGCAGACTCGCACACTATTACACATCACACACGTATATCGTTACACACGCTCGCTGCTCACTTGCTCCTGCTGTGCTGCCATGTTTGCTTGGCTGAAGTCCACTCCAGGCTTTTTTTTTTCCATAAAACTTTATTGACAGAAGGCAAACACACAAGCACATTGTTAACTCTTCCAGTTCTGAAACGTGTCCAGGCAGAGACATTTTTCATATCATGAGAGATATTTACTTTTTCCTCAGCAATCCGCCCCCTCTATCTCTATATTTGTTGTGGTACTGAAACGACACTTGTGAGAGGTAAGGCCTAGCGCAAACCAAAACCGCTAGCAGATCTGCAAAACGCTAGAGGTTTTTGAAGCAGATTTCAGAGCGATTCTAGGCAAGTTTAGGTTCTATTCACACCTGCGTTTTCAAAACACCGGCAATTTTTGGCAGTGTTTTGCAGGAGTGATTTTTCTGCGATTTCACGCAGAAAAATCACTGAACAAGTGCTGCAATTTTGGCGCAATCGCGATTTGTGCTTCTATAGCACTGAAATGCGATCGCCGGGAAATCGCCTGAAAATGGTGCAGGCTACGCGTTTGCGTTTGGCGTTTTAGCCCGTTTTTGGACGATTTGCGGCGATTAGCGCAAATCGCCCAAGTAACGGGCCCATAGGGTTTCATCACTTTTAAAAAGCGCTAGCGTTTGAGCGTTTTGCCGAAATCGCGGGAAAACGCTCTAGTGTGAATGGGGCCTTAGAGACGTTTTCTAAACATGCCTATCGGTTTTTGGAGTGTTTTTGTGTAGCAGATTGCAAATATTGTTACAGTAAAAGCTGTTACTGAACAGCTCCTGTAACCAAAAACGCCTGGAAAACCGCTCTGATCTGGCGTTTTCCAGAGTGGTTTGAGCTTTCCCTATACTTTATATTGAGGCAGAAACGCTTCTGCAAACCGCAAAAGTGCTGCAGGACCCACGTTTGCGGTTTGCTAAAAACCTCAAACCGCTGGTGTGCACCATCCCTTTTAGATACATTAGCCAAGCGTTTTCCAAGGTGGAAGCAGTTTGCGGATCGCTTCAAAAACCGCTCTGTGTGCACTGGGCCTGAGAGTGATATGGAGACTGTCATATTTATTTCCAGTTGCCTGGCAGTGCTGCTGATCCTCTGTCTCTAAGGCTGGGTGCACGCATAACAGAGCGTGAAAGGTCGCGTTTTCTGTCATGTGCGTTTTTGTTTTTCTTGGTGTGTGTGGGTGCGATTTTAGTGTTTTGTTTTTTTTTTGTTTGTGCTTTTGCATTTGCGTTTTTTTTTCTCACATATGCGTTTTATTTATTTATTGTATTTATAAAGCGCCAACATATTATGCAGGGCTGGACATTAGTTTAGGTTACAGACAATATTTCTTTTTCTAGCCTTTTTACGCATTTGCGGTTCGCATATATAAAATGCATATGAGTATTGTATGCATTTTCCATGCATTTTTGAATTGTGTTTTACGAAAAAACATTAAGAAGACAACAAGAAGCGGAAATACATCAGAAAACATTTTTTTTAAACGCATATAAAAACGCATGAAAAAACGGAACGCAGTACATTGCGTTCCCATTGACTTTCATTATGTGCGTTTTTGATGCATGCATTTGAACACTATGCAACAAAACCAACGTTTTCAAAAATGCATGTTTCAAAAGGAAATACAAAATGCATTTTTGCGTTTTTCATATGCGTTTTTTCATGCGGCTCATAGACTTATTTAGCGGCATTAGCCCATTAATGGCAAAAACGCAGCATTTTCCGGAACGCTAGCGTTTCTGCTAAGTGTGCACCTAGCCTAATACTTTTAGCCATAGACCCTGAACAAGCATGCAGCAGATCATGTACTCTGGCATTAATGTGCGCTGTGGAAGATGCCGGTAAGATGCTATATCGGTACTAAATAATAACAAATAATGAGGGCCCATTTCCACTATCGCGAATTCGCATGCGTTTTCCGCATGCAAATTCGCATAGCAATACAAGTGAATGGGACTGTTTCCACTTGTCAGGATTCCTTTGCGTTTTTCTGTGCAGAAAAAAATTTGCATGGCAGAGCCATCAGAATTCGCATACCACATACCGCTATGCGAATCACATACAATGTATTTAATAGGAAATTCGCATGAGGTTTGGGTATGCGAATTTTCATGTGAATTCGCATGCGAATTTGCATAGAAACAATGGAAAAGCACACCAGCACTGCCATGGTTAAATTCGCATACATCGTCATCCATGCGAATTCGCATGAAAATTTGCGTGAAAATCCGCATGCAGCCTGAGTCAGCTGTTGCATAATCAGTGATTAGCTTTATAAACTCACTTAAGGCTCATACACACATCAGACCATAGTCTTTGAAAAATTAAAGATCACAGACCAATCTTACCCCCTTCCATGTAGTATGAGATCCATACTATACACAGTCTTTTCTATGGAGCTGAACTCCTCATCAGACAGAAATCTTTGCAAGATGCTGCACACACAGATGCTGTACAGACACAAAAGATCAGTATCTGCAAAAGATCTGTTCCTGCCAAAAATCCATTCCTGCAAAATGCATTCAAAGCCTATGATATCTGCAGATCTCATACACACCTTGTTTAATGGACCATCATCTGCAGATCAGACAATTATCTGCCGAACTGAAGATCCATTCTGGTGGATCTGATCTGCAGATAATTGTCCGTTAAACAAGGTGTGTATGAGATCTGCAGATATCATAGCCTATGAATGCATTTTGCAGGAAAGGATCTTTTGCAGGAAAGGATCTTTTGCAGGAACTGATCTTTTGCAGATACTGATCTGTTGAATGTGTACAGTATCTTTGTGTGCAGCATCTTGCAAAGATTTTTATCTGATGGAGAGTTCAGCTCCATAGAATAGACTGTGTAGGTATGGCTCTCATACTACATGGAAGGGGGTAAAATTGGTCTGTGATCTTTCATTTTCCAAAGACTTTTATCTGACGTGTGTACCCACCTTTAGGCTTCTTGCACACAGGGACGTTACAGGCGCACGTTAGTGCAGCCTGTAACGCTCCCCCAATGCACAGCAATGTAACACAAGTGGGCTGTTCACACTGCCCACGTTGCGTTACATTGTAACGCAGCAAAGTGCTGCATGCTGTGCGTTCTACGCGGCTAAGCCGCGTTAGACTGTTTGCACATGCTCAGTCATGTTGGGGAGGAGGGGAGAGCGGCCGGGCACATGGCTAATTAATATTCACTGCACTCAGTGACGTGCAGTGTTTACTTCCTGGAGCGGCCGCTCTGTGCGGCGATTGGCCGGGCGGGACCATGTGATGCCGCATGCGTCCAAGAGTGCGCATCACGGACGCCAGAGTGAGCTGCACAACGCGGCTCGCTCCGACGTCCACACCAGAGAGCACCAGGCATTGCATTAGGGGCACGTTATGTGCCCTATAACGTCCCCTAAGCGTAACGTCCTGGTGTGTAACTAGCCTTAGCCCTGTGCTAAATTTCAGTTCAGCTCCTACCAAAAAATAAAGGAGGAAGTTGAATTATAAGCCTGTCTTAGTACTTTTCCCTTTTGAAAGCGCAGCCTATAGTGATTATTCAGCTATGAATTAGCTCTTGTTGGCGCCTGTCCTATCACACACACTGTGCAGTATATACCATATACAGCAGAGCACAGGGATAATGAGGCTGTTGTGTGTATACATTGCAGTAGAGTATATGCAATCTCGCACAGTTATATATCACACACATACAGTATATCGTTACATACGGTCGCTGCTCACTTGCTCCTGCTGCTGTGCTGCCATGTTTGCTCGGCTGTTGCCCGCTCTAGTTTTTTTTTTTTTTCCTGCTTTATTAATAGGCAGCAAAACGAACAAGCAGTTAGTTAACTTTTCTATTTAGTTCCGAAGGGGTCATTGTTACACAAGTCTTTTGGGCAGTGAACACATTATTATGGTAGGGAATACACTTGCAGGGTCATTTTCCCCTGCGCTTTCCAGGTCTCCGTAGGCTTTTGCGTTCGCTTTTTCCACTAACGTTTTTATGTAATCGTTTGCGTGTTTGCGGCAGCATGTACTGTATGCAATGTGAGCGTTGTGTGGGATAAAGCAGAAAGCTGTGAGATGTATGTGTGGAAGAACACAAAAGTAAAATGCGAACGAACCAAGGGCGTAGGGCCCGTGGTCGCAGCGGTCGCCTTGGCGACCGGGCCCGGCTCCTGAGGAGGCGGGGGAGGGGCCCGGGGGGCCCATCTCCGTTTGGAGGGCCATGCGGCCCGTGCGCGCTGGTAGGGGGGAGCCGCAGCCGCGGGGAGGGCAGCCCGACCTCTCCCTCCCTTCCTCTCCCCGGGCCCCCCCCCCCCCCTCAGATGCAGAGTGAGCGGCTCACGGAAGCGCTGTAGGCAGAACTCACCTCCCTGCGTTCCACTCGCCGCTGATCTCCTCTCTGGCTGGCTCTGCATAGATGTTGTTACACACGCAGCTTCCGGCTAAACAGGAAGCTGCGTGTGTAAGCATCTATGCAGAGCCAGCCAGAGAGGAGATCAGCGGCGATTGGAACCAGGGACGGAGGTGAGTTCTGCTTACAGCGCTTCCGTGAACCGCTCACTCTGCATCTGGGGGGGGGGGGGGGGCCCGGGGAGAGGAAGGGAGGGAGAGGTCGGGCTGCCCTCCCCGCGGCCCCCCCTCCATTATGGGGACGGGGCACCTACCTACCTGCCCTATCCTGGGGGGCAGCTACCTAATCTATCCTGGGGGGCAGCTACCTAATCTATCCTGGGGGGCACCTACCTAATCTAACCTATACTGGGGGGCACCTACCTAATCTATCCTGGGGGGCAGCTACCTAATCTAACCTAATCCTGGGGGGCAGCTACCTAATCTATCCTGGGGGGCAGCTACCTAATCTATCCTGGGGGGCACCTACCTAATCTATTCTGGGGGGCACCTACCTAATCTAACCTATACTGGGGGGCACCTACCTAATCTATCCTGGGGGGCAGCTACCTAATCTATCCTGGGGGGCAGCTACCTAATCTAACCTATACTGGGGGGCACCTACCTAATCTATCCTGGGGGCAGCTACCTAATCTATCCTGGGGGGCAGCTACCTAATCCTGGGGGGCAGCTAGCTAATCTATCCTGGGGGGCAGCTACCTAATCTATCCTGGGGGGCAGCTACCTAATCTATCCTGGGGGGCAGCAACCTAATCTATCCTGGGGGGCAGCTACCTAATCTAACCTATACTGGGGGGCACCTACCTAATCTAACCTATACTGGGGGGCACCTACCTAATCTATCCTGGGGGGCAGCTACCTAATCTATCCTGGGGGGCAGCTACCTAATCTATCCTGGGGGGAAGCTACCTAATCTATCCTGGGGGGCAGCTACCTAATCTAACCTATACTGGGGGGCACCTACCTAATCTATCCTGGGGGCAGCTACCTAATCTATCCTGGGGGGCAGCTACCTAATCTATCCTGGGGGGCAGCTACCTAATCTAACCTAATCCTGGGGGGCAGCTACCTAATCTATCCTGGGGGGCAGCTACCTAATCTATCCTGGGGGGAAGCTACCTAATCTATCCTGGGGGGCAGCTACCTAATCTAACCTATACTGGGGGGCACCTACCTAATCTATCCTGGGGGCAGCTACCTAATCTATCCTGGGGGGCAGCTACCTAATCTAACCTATACTGGGGGGCACCTACCTAATCTAACCTATACTGGGGGGCACCGACCTAATCTAATTTATACTGGGGGCACCTACCTATCTAACCTATACTGG